>NC_056747.1:392759057-392891557 GCF_019279795.1 Protopterus annectens | reverse complement strand
CTGCAGAATGCAATTACTGGTGCCAGGCACTTTGTGAAGACCCTGGGTGCAGTAGATAAGCCAAAGGGCAGTGCAGAGAATTGGTAGTGCATTGATCCAGCTATGAATCTGAGGTATCTTCTGCAATTTTGTCTGATAGGGACATGCAGATATGCCTCTTTGAGGTCCAAAGTAACAAGCCAAGCTTTCTTGCCCAACATGGGAAGGCGCTGCTGTAGTGTCAACATTTTGAATTTCGGAACATCCAGGTAAGTATTTAGAGTGGAAAGGTCTAGTACGGGTCTCCAGACTTTGTCCTTTCTGGGGACCAGGAAGAGTCTTGAGTAAAATCCTTGTCCTTGTTCCTGCTGTGGTACTTTTTGAATAGCTCTCATGTCCATGAGGGCTGTAATTTGTTTTTGTGCCTCTGCCCATTGATTTCGTGGCAGGTCTGGCATTCCTTTCAGCCTTGGTAAAGTGTGAAAGTAGAACCTGTAACCTTGTGACACAATATTCAGCAACCATTTGTCTTGGATGAGTGCCTACCAGTTTTGTGAAAAAAGTGCTAGTTTCCCCCCTAAGGGAGCTGCCAAAAGGGAAGAGTTTGGCATTGGAAGGGGGAAGTCATTGGGATTGTTTCCTGTAAGGTTGTGGCTTGTCCTCACCTCCTTTTGGGGTTGAAGCACCCCACTGTCGTGGTCTGTAAGATCCTTGGGGCTGAGATCTGCCTCTTGGGCGTCTGTATCTGCCTCTGGAAAGGACCAATTTTTAGTAGGGCAATTTCTGCTAAATCTTGGTGGCTGTACCTGTAAGAAATCCTTCACTGTTTGCATAGATTTTGCCTTATCCTCCATTTTCTTTTGACACCAAATAAAATATCTTGCTGTAAAGGAGCATCCAATAATTTTGCCTTAACATGATCTGGTAGGCTTTGTTCCTTTAACCAAGCATGCCTTCGAATCACAGATCCTGTAATTGCTGCTCTACAAGAAGCTTCTAATGAATCAAAACCACATTGTTGCAAAGTATGCTTTCCCACTTGTTCAGCTGCATGCAATAAATCCTGCATTTCCTTAAAATCAGGTTGTTCTGCACTTGTACTCATTTTCCGTTTTAACTGAGAGAGTAAGTATTGTTGATATTTAAGCATGTGAAACTGGCAGTTTAAAGCCCTCACTGCTAAAGTTGCAGAGCTGCAAACTTTCTTCCCCATCTGTCTAATGTTCTAGAATCCCTGTCTGAGGAGGACTGGATTTTTAGCCGTGGAGGCCTTTACCCCTTTGGGACCCTGGGAAATAGTTTCTGGGTCAGCAGCAGGGTTTTTATAAAGAAATTTGTGAGAGTCAGGGACTCTGTAGTACCTCTCTGGCTTAACTGGAGCAGGGGGCAAAGAATCTGGATTTAAACTGGATTCAGAGAACACATCATCCACAATATCAAACACTGAAGAGCAAGGGGCCTGTGCTGAGGCAATAAAAGAAAGTCTCTGAGCCTTTTCTTGGATTCTGAATAATCCTGGCCCTCCCAATGGAAATGCTCCCTCATGGTATGTAAAGTTTCCCCAAAAGAGTAATCCTCAGGAGGAGAGGCTGAAGGAATAGATTCTTCAGCATCAGAGTCCTCTTAGGGGGGTAAGGAATATCCCTGGTCTGAAGAGGAATCAGAATATATTGAAACCTGGTCAGAGGAGTCATAGTCCGTATCCTGCCTAGGCCTTTTATCAGGAGGGGGATGGGAACCCCTGATCAGAGTAATTAAGTCTTAGGCCATTTCGAGCATCTGCTTTTTAGGCATGGAGGCCTGTCCAGGTGAATGCTGCACTTACTTCTTTGTCTTTAATGTAGTTTTAGACTTGGCTGTGGAGGCAATGGTAAGTTGCGAAGGTCTGAAAAAGTACAGTTTTGTACCTACCATAAATGTAGATGTCCGAACTGGATAGCATCTGCAGTCATAACAAATGGGTTGTCCTGTCGTCAGGCAGCCCTTCGGTCGGCCGGATTCCAAAGTCTTGGTCCGGCTTCGGCTGATGTCGCACTTCACCCGACGTCATCTCTGCTGGTCTTCGGGTATAAAGGCATCAGCCGACGCCATTTTCCTCAGTGTTTCTTGCCCCAGATGCCAGTTGCCCTCTTGGAAGGCTAAATTTTGGATAAATGCCAATGTTTCCAAAAAGATAGAAGGCAAACACAAAAAATAAGCATGTATGTACATATATACAAACAAATACATCATAAGAGACCCCCCCCCCAGCTAGCTATTTGGAGGGTAAATACCCTAGGAGTACCACAGAGGGGAAGGAGGGAGGGTAATCCTGACTGCAGATGCTATCCAGTTCGGACATCTACATTTATGGTAGGTACAAAACTGTACTATGTCCTTCATGGATGCATCTGCAGTCATAACAAATGGGTAGAATACCATAGCCAACTAGGGGAGGAGGAAGAAAAAATTATGGTGTGGTTAGGATCCCTTGCAGTACAGCAGTGGCAAATCCTGCTCGGGATCTAGAATACAGAGGTAAATTATAATGCTTGGCAAATGTATGCACGGAGGTCCAAGTAGCCGCCTCAATAATGTCCTTGGTTGCCACTCCTCGTAAGAAAGCTGTGGTAGTGGCTGTAGCCCTTGTAGAGTGAGGCCTTATGTTCTGTGGAATTGGTTTTCCATGGTAGGAGTAACAGAATCTTATGCAATTTCCTATCCATTTGGAGATTGTCCGTTTGGAAATTGCTTTTCCTTCCCTTCCTGTTGCATAGGCTACAAAAAGCTGGTCAGTTTTTCTGTTACTTTTGGTTCTGTCCAGGTAGTAGCGTAGCTGTCTATGTACATCCAAGGTATGCAGCATTCTTTCCCTCTGTTTTGTGGATTGGGAAGAAGGTAGGTAGGTGGATTGCCTGGTTTAAAGACACTCTGGATACCACCTTAGGCATAAATGTAGGATTAGTTCTCATGGACACCCTATCTTGATGGAAGATTAGGAAGGGTTGTACTGCCATTAAGGCCTGTAGTTCAGAAACCCTCCTTGCTGAGGTAATTGCCAGTAGGAAAGCAGTTTTCCATGACAGGTGCTGTAGATCTGCTGTTGCTGCTGGTTCAAACGGAGGGAGTGTCAACTTTTCTAGCACAAAGTTTAAGTCCCATGCTGGTAATGGTGGTTTCCTAGGAGGTTTTACATTCTTGATCCCTCTGAGGAACTGCCTGAGTAGAGGATGTGAAAAGACGGGTGGATCAAAGCTGTATTCTGCTGAAATAGCTGATGCATGTATCTTGATGGAGGAATAGGACAGGCCTGTATGCAGAAGCTCTGCCAAATACTCCAGAATGTTAGCAATATCTATGTTCGACACATCTTTTCCTCTTTCAGCACTCCAAATGACAAACCTTTTCCATTTTCCTGCATAGTTCCTTCTTGTTGAAGGTCTGCGGGCTTCAAGGATAATGTCTTTAACCCTTTGGGAAAGATCTGGATTAGTTGCTGCTATGTGATGTTCCAGGCAGTCAGTTGCAAAGTTTTTAGGTTTGGATGCATGATGCTGTAGTTGTTCTGAGTTAACATCAAAGGCATCAGGGGTATTGACCACATTTTCTCCTGAGACATGCTCCTCAGCAACGGGTACCAGTGTTGTCTTGGCCAGTTCAGAGCTATCAGGATTATCCTTGGACGTTCCTCTTTGATTTTCAGTAATACTTTGTGTATCAAGGGAAGAGGTGGAAATGCATATGCTGTCAGACCTTTCCAGCTGAAGGAGAGCGAATCCACCTTCCATGCAAGTGGGTGGAATGTCCTTGTGCAGAATTTTTTGAGCTGGTGATTGAGAGGGGAAGCGAATAGATCTACTTGTGGCATTCCCCATTTCTTTGAGATGGTCTTGAAGATGTCCGGGTGTAGCATCCATTCGTGAGCATCCGAGGTGGTTCTGCTTAACATGTCTGCTAGGGTGTTCTCTTTTCCCGGTACAAATATTGCCTGTAACTGGATGTTGTAGCTGAGTGCCAGATTCCAAAGGTCCAAAGTCATTCTGCATAGGGGGTATGAATGAGTGCCTCCCTGTTTGTTGATGTACCACATGACTGTGGTGTTGTCTGTCCTTATCATCAAATGGCCTTCTTTGAGGAATGGTCTGAATTTTTGGATTGCCAGTTTTACTGCCAGCATTTCTTTTTGGTTTATGTGCAGGTGCAGCTGGTCCTGAGTCCACAATCCTTGTACGCATTTGTCCAGCATGTGCGCCCCCCATCCTAGGTCTGAGGCGTCTGTTGTGATGGTTTGGCTTGTTCGAAAGTTGTGGAAGGGTAGGCCTGGGTTTGACTGGCATGCTTGAGCCCACCATAGGAACTCCTGTTTTAGGCATGGGATTAGTGGTATTTCTGCTTCTAGGCTGTGCCTGTGTTGAGACCATAAATTCTTTAGGTACCACTGTAGTTTTCTCATATGCAATCTGGCATGTGGGACCAAGATAATGCATAATGCCATGAAGCCCAAGGCCTGCAGAACTTTTCTTGCTGTTAGTTTGTTCTGTTTTGTTAATGCCAAGAAGTAAAGAGGGAGTTCTTTTTGTTTCTCTGCAGTTAGGAATGCCATTTGTTTTACTGTGTCCAATTCTGCGCCCAAGAATGTTCTTGTTTGGGATGGTATCAGCCTTGACTTTTGTAAATTGACTGTGTATCCCAGGGCTTGTAGCAAGTAAATGACCCTTTGTAAATCTGTTGTCAGCTTGCTTTTGTTGTCCGCTTGTAGCAGGCAGTCGTCCAGGTATGGATAAATTTGGATTCCCTGTAGTCTGCAGTGAGCGATTACTGATGCCAGGCATTTTGTGAATACTCTGGGCAGTAGATAAGCCAAAGGGCAATGCTGAGAATTGATAATGCTCTGATCCTGCAAGAAATCTGAGGTATCTTCTGCAATTTGGTCGAATGGGGACGTGCAGGTATGCCTCCTTGAGATCTAGAGTTACCAGCCAACACTCCTTGTCCAGCATGGGAAAAAGTTGCTGTAGGGTCAGCATTTTGAATTTTGGGACAATGATATATGTGTTTAAGATGGACAGGTCGAGAATAGGTCTCCAACTTTTTTCTTTTCTTGGTACTAGGAAGAGTCTGGAATAGAATCCTTTGCCCTGTTCTGTTATTGGTACTTTTTCCACAGCTCTCATCTTTGTTAATTCCGTTATCTGCTGTAGAGCTTCTATTTTTTGATTTGGAGGCAGATTTGGCATTCCTCTTTTTACTGGTAAGGTGTGGAAGTGGAACCGGTAAGCCTTGGTCTATGGTTTGCAAAATCCACTTGTCTTTTGTGATATAGTGCCAATTTTTCGAAAATAAGGCTAATTTTCCACCTAATGGTGCTGCTATTTGCTCCCTGGTAGGCGGGGTTAGAGCCAAGTCACTGTAATTGTCCTGTTGCAGTGGTAGTGGTTGTGTCTGTGCCTCTGTTATTACCTTGCCACTGTCGTCCTCTGTAGGCACCTCCTCTGGATTGATTTCTGCCTCTGGAGCGTCTATTCCTGCCCCTTTGTGATCTTGTGGAGTCAGGAAAGGACCAATTTTTGGCAGGCCAGTTCCTGCTAAACCTTGGGGGCTGAACCTGTAAGAAATCTTTAACTGTTTGTACAGATTTTGCCTTTTCTTCCATTTTCTTCATTACCTGCTGGGCAGGTGTACCAAATAAACTGGCCTTATCCATAGGAGCATCTAATAGGTTAGCTTTAACATGATCCGGTAAGACCTGCTCTTTCAACCATGCATGTCTTCTTATCACTGTGCCAGTCATGGCTGATCTAAATGAAGCCTCCAGTGCATCATAGCCACATTTTAAGGAATGGTTACTAACCTGTTGTATGTTATTCACCATTTCTAATACATATTTCTTATCTATAGATTCATCAGAGGATACTTTTTTAGTTAACTGATCAAGCATAAACTCTTGGTATTGGATCATGTGAAACTGACAGTTTAAAGCTCTAGCTGAGAGAGTAGCAGAGGTGTAAACTTTTTTCCCCCATCTGTCCAAGGACCTGGATTCCTTCTGAAGGAATAGGGTTTTTTGCTGTGGTCGAGGCTACTGCCTTAGGCCCCTGGGAAATAGTTTCAGGGTCTGCCAGTGGGGCCTTGTATAGGTGGTGATGAGTGTCTGGAACCCTGTAAAATCTATCAGGTTTGGCAGGGGCTGGAGGTAAAGAATCAGGAGCAGTGCAGACATCATTAAATGCATCATCCACAACAGGCAAAACAGGAGGTACAGCTAAGGGCCTATGTTGTGGTAAATGCAGGAAAGTCCTAAGCCTTTTTCTTGAATCTGAGAAATCTTGTCCCTGCCATTGAAATTGTTCTCTCATGGCATGTAAGGTTTCCCCAAAGGAAAATTCCTCTGGTGGAGAGGCAGCTGGAATGGATTCTTCAGCCGGAGTCTTCATAAGTAGAAAAGGATCCTCTGGCTGTTCTGTAATGTCGGAGTCATCCGCAGAATCATCAGAGGACACTGGCTCGGGGACTCTGTCCTAGGTCTCTTTCTGGGGCTGAGAGGCCCTGTCTGGGTGAGATTGGGATCCCTAATTAGGGATATTAAATCTTCTGCCAGAGTAAGCATTTGTGAACTGGAAGTGGGCCTGTGTGAGGGAGGTTTAACAGGCACTGACTTAGCAGATTTGGCTGCTTTAGCCCTGGCAAAGGCCTTGATAGACATGGCTGCAGGGGGTCTAGCAGCACCACGTGCTGGAGTAGAAACATCCAAAGGGATGGTGTCTGATAACTCACTAGAAACCACAGTTGTAGGCAAAATTTCTGAGGCCGATTCAGGTAAGGTAGCAGGAGCCTCAGTAGTAGCCATGGATTCGCTGAAGATTGACCAGTTTTCTCGGTTTCGCCGAAACCGAGACACTCGCGCTTGCTTAACCGTGGTTTCGGCCGAAACCGCGACCGCGAGTGTCGGTCTTTTCCTTGCGGTTTTAACAATTTGGGTAGTCGGAGGATCCGACGGCATAATGTAAGCAAAGTCTGAGCCAAAACTGTTCAGCAACTCCGACCGACCTTAGCGCTCGTCGGTTGAAGGAAGCGCAGGCGAACAGGCTGCTACGTCGTGGTCTGGGCCTAAGCAAGGCAGACAATAAGAGTGGAAATCTTTATGAGGTATTTGTTTCCCACAAGTTAAACAGTTATTTACTTTTTCTGACATCGGCTGAGGCAAGAAAGAGTCCCCAACGGGTACTTAGCTTTTAGAAGTCTTCGAAGTAGTATTCGGTAGTAGTAATCTCTGGATCTGACTGACCGGCACTTGCGAACAGCTTCTGCTTCGGGCGCCACGCGGCAAGAAAGACTGAGGAAAATGGCGTCGGCTGATGCCTTTATACCCGAAGACCAGCAGAGATGACGTCGGGTGAAGGGCGACATCAGCCGAAGCCGGACCCAGACTTTGGAATCCGGCCGACTGAAGGGCTGTCTGACGACAGGACAACCCATTTGTTATGACTGCAGATGCATCCATGAAGGACATCACCCCCAGAAGCCGATGCCTGCTCAGCGGCTCCGGACCCATCTGAAGGGTTAGCCTCCGTAGGCCGAACACCTTGAGTATCCAGAGGCCTAGGCAACTCCATGTGGGAGTCGGTCGCGGCCTGCAGCTCTGAGGTAGAGGGTGTCAGGGGCTGCGAAAGCGCCTCACTGAGAAATGGCGACTGGCCTAGAAGAGGCTTCATCGTCAGTTTTGGGCATTAGATGCCTGCCCTTATCCTTATCTTTGAGTTTTTTGTGAATTCCGGTCATTGGTTGTTCCGACGGCATGGTACAATTAAACCTTCGGCCAAAGTAATGGCGAGCAAAATCAAACCGACGTTTAATAGTGCGTTTGTTAAATCTAGCACAAAACCAGCAACTAGTGACGTCGTGATCTGGGCCTAGGCATGAATACAGTAAGAATGAAAATCCTTATGAGGTATTTGCTTCCCACAAGAAATACAATTATTAACTTTTACTAACATCGGTCTGAGGCAAGAAAAAGTTTCCCCAACGGGGTACTTAGCTTTATTGAAGACTTCGAATCTGAAAATCGAATTTGAAATCTCAGGAGTCAGCCGACCGGCACTTGCGAATTGCTTTTGCTTCGGGCACCGCGCGGCAAGAAAGACTGAAGAAAATGGCGTTGGCTGCATCTTATATACCCCTGGCGTACTGACGTCAGGGAAAAAGCGACAGCAGCCGAGGCCGGACCAAGATTTTGAAACTCTGGCCGACTGCGGGACCGCCTGATGGCAGGATAACCCAAGTGTAATGACTGCAGCAGTGAAACACGATGAACATCAGCCCCATACAAATCAGTATACATTCAATTTTTAAAAACATACTTTAAAAAATACCTCAAAATAATGGCCAAATACCCTATATAAACAGCTGGATGCATGCTCAGTCATATCTACCTCACTAAGTAAATAAATATAATGAAACGGAGCACACCCCCACCCTCACCCCCCAATGAGTGCCACTGTATGGCTAATCCCTGACAGTAACCTTTTTTCCTGAACACTTGATAACGCTATGGATCAAACATCAGTTTTCCCCATTGGTGATTTCTAACTACACATCACATCACCATAATTTTTGTAGTGCTTCATCTTTATACTTTAAGATATTCAACAATGTACATTTAACTGAATGTATTTTAGCATTTCAGTGGTGCTGCGGTAGTGGTCGCCTCACAGCAAGACGTTATCGCGTTCGATTCTCAGCTAGAGCGTCTTCTGTGTGGAGGCATGCGTGAATGGGCATGCCTTCGTTGAAAGCTGTGCGTCAGGGCTGGTAACTTGGCACGTAAAAATCCACTACCAAACATTAGCGGACCGGAGTTCTGCTGTGGCGACCCCTAACCGGGATAAGCCAAAAGGCACAACAACATTAATAGAAAACTGACATTTCATATATCATTGTAAAGCATGCAAATATATTGTAATATATATTTCCAACATTGTGAGAGTCAGAAAAATGTTATAATCATATGCAGAATGTAATAGTAATAATGAAATTTAGATGGTCACTCTTCCCAGGTTTGTAGCTTTTTTATGTAGGTAAGACAATACTTGGGTAAATGCTGATAATTTGTGACACAAGCTTTGGTTAAAATTCCTGTTACATAGCATCTTCAACAATCTCAAGTCTCAGGTCATTAAATTTCACCGCCAACAATCTCAAGTCTCATTTCTGTTTACTACCATCAGCCTAAATGTAAAAAGCTAATTGTATGGTGCTGTTTGTTTTCTGCTTCATGTTTCCAGTGCTAGGTGTATGAGCTGCCTGGTCACTTTCAAGCTTACAGTGCTTTAAAGGTAGACAACACATAGGGTTACTGCTATATTACTGCTAAATTATACTTTAATCTTGGCACTGAATTTACTAAATTCCTTGTGCAATTAAGCCAGAAAATTATTTAAATGAAACAACTAAGGCAAATGGATAAACTTGTTTCATTTAAAGTTTTTCTTTTATCACATTTAATGCAACTGTGACTGAGCCCCAGGCAACTGCTGTCCTGCCAGCCAACAGAAAAAGTTGACAGCTTACAAAACCAGTGCTGACAGATATGAATGAATTAATTGCATTGGTAATTCTGTTAACAGAAAACTACTGTAATGCATGGAGCATGCTGGTTATGCTCTAAAACTGAAAGAAAAACAACCTTGTTACAATATGGTTCATGCATAAGAACATTTTACTTGTATTACTTTTATAACTAAGCAACCACTGTCTTACCACACACACTGCAGTCACCATGGAGCAGCATAGGAAACCAAGTAATAGTTTTAAAAGCTGTAACACATCTCACAATGCCAGAAAAAAAAAATGACAGAACTAAAGTGCCCAGAGAAAAAAATGCTGCATGTTGTTTTATTTCAATTTCAATAGAAAAATCAGAGTTCTCCATTATTCTACAACAAACTAATGGATGAACTTTCAATTCAACAATTAGACAGTACCTTTAAAGTGTGTCCTGCCTTGACAGTTTGTGCCAGCACTGTTAGTAAAACATCTGACATAATATGAAGAAATCTCCATCATTAGTCTCCGATGGAAACCATTTGTTGCATCCTCAAAATGGATCCAAGAAACTCACCTATTGATCTTTACTTTTGTGATGAATTTTTACATCCATTTGTGTGGTTAGGACTGGAAACCCAGTCATAATTCTTGTGTTAAAATTAAAAAAAACTGCACAATAACCCAGCTTTCAAACTGCATGGTTCCCCCAGCCTAGAATACCAGTCTACTCTTCCCTCCTCGACACCTAGATTTCAGAGAAGGATAGGTCGTCGCGGTTCTGTTATCCGTTGGTTGCACTCATATCCGTGGAAACCCTGTCAATTTCTGTTCCTTCATATTCTGACTAAATGCTGTTGACTCATACACATAACGGTATATAGAGGAAACCCACTGTCACCCTGTTTAAAGTGAAGAATGATTTTTAGTCTCTACCTGAGGAAAGTACATGAGAAGTCAGAAGCTTAATGGGCAAGTACTGCAGTTAGAATCCTAACCAATTTACACTACCCGTCACCAGACTATAATGCACATTGACAAATTGCAAACATTCACATATTTCTGTATTTGTCCAAGTGACAGCCCTCAAAAACTTCAGACTAGCACGAAAGATATGATGAACGGGAGATCCTACTGCAGTAATGGCTCTACAACTCAAAACATCTACTCTTATGACAAGAATTCTCAGATAACTCATCTTATACTCATCATAAGGATCACTGCAGCAGTACAGACATAAAATATGGGAAAGTACTAAGCAGTGTAGGTCTCGGACTCCCAGGCCTGGGAAGAAAGTTACAGCAATGCCTTGCAATACACCAGAGAAAAAGCCTGGCTTACATCTGGACTCGGCATTCAACTTCTAATTCCTGGAGAATACAGAACAGACCCCCACACAGCAACTTCACAAATACTTTCAATAATGACTTTCTTAAGAAGACCGAAATAATGGCAATTAACATTGAAAAGTGTCAAGCACAGCTATCCTGCCAGAAAATCATGTAGGTGGCCAGTCATTTGTAGTGTGTTTTAATAAAGGTCTGACCTACTTCCATGGCATGAAAGAGAAGAAATGCTTAGTTTGTCTGAAGTCTCATTCATCACAATACCGGAGAAAATGAAAAACAGGGTATATATTGTACGGGGTTAGTAGCTTGACACAGACTCTGATTTTGGTAGTCTGCTTGATTTGATAGTTCTGCACTTTTACATAGAATTTGAACTTTCAGAAGCATATAACACTGATTTCTAAGATAGTGGTTTTGAAATTTTAGAAGGAAAAGTATACACATTGATGTGTTGGGGGTGGAGGTGTGATGTGACGCAAGTGGTGGCTTGGATTGCAAGAATCCGATTGGCTGCCACCACTTGCTTTATCAACTACTTGGAAGCAAATTTTCAAGTAAAAGTTTTATGTAGCTTAATGTAAAAACACGCTGAATCATAACTGCATAAGATAAATTGCACGTTCAATTATGATTTCAGCGCGTTTTACATTAAGCTCAGCTACAAATCTGCAATTCAGTTTCCTCACGCTTGTGGAAGGCACTCTGGGGTAACAGCTTGCAATCAGTATCTTCTCATGGCGCACTCTGTGTTGAGCACAGAGGCGCCATGAGAAGGTACTCTGGGTTAATGAGTTAAATCCTGCATCTCTTTTCCTTTTTGGTGTAGTGACTTAAATAAATCCGCCACTTTTGTACCAAACAGAGCTATATTGTCCAGAGAGGCATCAACCAGCTTTGCTCTAAAGTCATCTGGTAGGGGCTGGAGGCATAGCCAGGAATACCTTTTCAAAGCAAAGGCTGATAATGATGCTGCTGACCTAGCTGAGACCTCAGCAGCATCGTAACTGCACTTTATGGAGTGCCTGGTAACCTGGGAGGTGAGAGCAAAGGGATAAGGCATATTTAGCCATGTGTGTCTGGTAGTTATTAGCCCTGAAGGCCACAGTAGCAGAGGTGTAAATTTTCTTACCCAGACGTTCCATGATTTTACTGTCTTTGTCAGCAGGAAGAATGGTGGTGGTAGGTAATAGTTTAGAGGCCTTATCCGTGGAGATGAAAATGGTGGCAAGGTCTGCTGGAGGACACTTATAAGAAACTTAGCCTTAATGTCCCTGAGACTGCTATCAGGTCTGCATGGAGCAGGGGATTGTGAGTCAGGGTTCAAGGATGCTGAAGAGAAGGCATCCAGGAAAGCAGGCAGAACTGGAGGAACAGCAGCAGGAGATGGGAATCCATCTGAATGAGGTCATAATCCCGCTTTTGAACCTCAATCATTTCAGATGATTCCCACTTAAAATGTTCCATCATCTTGGTAATGGTCTCTCCCAAAGGTCAAATCCTTAGCTGGGGAGTCAGGATCAACAGACTCTTCCTCTGGGGAACCGTATCCCAAGGGAGAAGAAAGCTGAGAAGTATTTCTGGCTCCGTAAAGTCTGCTCTTCATTTTTTCCCTTAGTACTGCTCTACTTGTAATCTAAACAGTCTATTCTCTATCTGTAAAGCTCAGCACTTGTTCCTAAAGCATTTTTTAGTCAGGTAAAGCACTTCTATATTATACAAAGTACTTCACTAGCTTAAAACCCCCTTGAGTACCCACTTCCCTATAGGTCCTTTCTGACTCAGTTACACAGCAAACTTTTTCATTTCTTCTAGCATGTCAAAGGGTCAGTTGCTAGCGTCCTCTCCTGCTCAGCTGGTGAATCTGGGAATATTGAGGCAATGTTACAATTGCCTCATGTACACAGACAACCCTCTCCTCCTCCCACAAAACACAAATACATGCGAGAGATGCAACTATATAGCCAAACTGGAGTCTGAGCTCTCTCAACTCAGGACTGGCAAAACCAGACAGGAGGAGAAGGTAACCACACACAGCATAAACCCAGTCTCACATAGAACTATCACAAATCAAACACATAAACACACAAAGACATACTCAGAGGCACTGATCAAAAATCTACCAAAACAGCAGAGGCCTCCAAAACAGACACCCAAACAACTGCCACCTCATGACATAACACAAGCAACACATAGATCACAAAGTCGGTGTGCAAAATCAGTCACAGCCCTTAAGGCCAAACACAATGCCAGACACACTTGTCATAGGTGACTCCATAGTCAGACACACTGACGTCCCACTCACCAGACTGAACAAGGAGAGGGTCACAGTAAGCTGCCTGTCGGGCGCTAGAATCCGCCACATAACACAAGCACTCAGGTCACTCCACAGCAAGTACAAGTATGACTCAGTCATTGTCCATGCCGGTGTGAATGACCTGAGACGTACCTCCCTGGACTACATGAAAAGAGACATAAAGGAGCTCTCAGATTATGTAGCCCAGGCTGGTATGACCCTGACCCTGAGCAGTATCCTACCTTCACCAAGAATGATGCCACAATGCAGAGACAAAATGATCAGTTTTAATAATTGGCTTAATTTCTGGTGTCATTCTAAGGGGATCCAATGTCTGTCTGCCTGGTATGACATGCTTGACAAGCCACGCTAAGCATAAGGGACGGCTTGCGCCTGTCACCCCTGGGTTTCCGGATATTGGCAAAGGCTCTTGCCACCCCCATAGTGCCTTTTTTAGACAAGGCTCAAATTCTAAACCCACCGCCCTAGAAAACAATAATGGAAAAAAACTAAGGGTAATGCTGCTCAATGCCAGAAGTCTAAATCTTAAGATGCACGCCCTCGAAGCCCTCCTCAGTATGGAGAACATTGATGTCTGTGCTGTGACTGAAACCTGGTTCAAGGCTCCTGAGAGCACCCCGGCACTATCAGGTTTTACCTCATATCATGCGTTTGGGCCCCAAAACCCGGACCGTACCACAAAAGGAGGGGGTGTATCCATATTCATCAAGGATACCCACACCTCCAGGCTGGTGGCAACTCACGAAGCATCAGAGACCATTCAGGTGCAATTAACCATAGGCAAAACTGCTCTACAGTTTGTAGCATGTTACAGGCCACCCTCTCAAACTCAGGAACCCCACACAGCCTTCCTGAAGACACTGGAGAGTATAAATGTCTCTCCAAACACCATCATATTGGGTGACTTCAACTACCCAAACATAGACTGGGAACATTACTCAAGCCCCAGTACCCTAGCCCAAAGGTTCCTGGAGTTCATAAACTCAAATGCTATGGAACAACTTGTCACCATTCCCACAAGACGTGAAAATATACTAGACCTGATCATCACAAACATGGGGACAAAATGCTCCACACCGGAAGTATATCCCTCATTGGTGAGATCAGACCATAAACTAATCTCACAGGAGATCCACATCTCACCCCCAATAAAAAAGACCACAGTGAAGAACTTCTCAAAAGCCAACTTCACACTTCTTAAGACTGGTGTGGTATCCTTCAAGGCCCCTGAGCCATTGGAAACCACAACCCACGTTGCTGAATCCCTTACAAATGCTTTCTACGAGCACCTCCAGGATTGCATGGATCAAGCAATCCCAAATAAAATCAAGACCCTTTCCACCAAAGGCAAGCCCGATCTGGTGGACCCCAGCCATAAACAAACTTTACAACAAGAGGAGAAAGCTACTACAAGATAGAGCAAAATCCCTAAAAGGGAAGACATCTCTGATCAATACTAGTAAAAACTACGATCACTCATAAAATCATCCAAGGCCAACTTTGAGAGAAAAATCGCCAAGGACTCAAAAGACAATCATAAGGCCTTCTTTAGCTATGTTAGAAATCTGGGTGGAAACTCCCAGATATGCTCAGAATTAGTCCAAAATGATACAAAAATCACTGAACCCACAGACATTGCAAACATACTGGCAGACAGGTTCAGTGAAAATGTCACCCCCCCCCCCCAAAAGGAGAAATATCTATCCCAGCAGAGTGTAGCCTCCCAATCATCTCAAATGCCCAGGTGAGAGCTGCTCTCTCTAAAGCTAAAAACACAGCATCAATGGGACCGGATGGTGTCCCCGGCTGTGTGCTACACTAACTCAATGAGGAACTAAACCCACACATAAGGCTGCTGTTTAATCTTAGCCTTACCACAGGATACATACCCAAAGAGTGGCGTACGACAACTGTGGTCCCACTCCACAAAGGCGGTGCTTCTACGGACCCTGGTAATTACCGCCCCATAAGCTTAACAAGCCTGGTCTGCAAAGCTATGGAGAGGATCATAATGGAACTCATAAATAAAGACATAGGGGACCTACAGACATTGGATCCTACCCAATTCGGCTTTGTCAAGGGCAGATCATGCCTCTTGAACTTGGTCGACTTTTTTGAAACAGTCACCAAGGCCATTGATGAGGGTAAGGCAGTTCACACAGCCTACCTTGACCTTGCAAAAGCTTTCGACACAATATCCCACTCGGGTATCATAGAAAAGTTCACCAGCTTAAATGTAAACCCATATGTCACAAGATGGGTTGCAAACTGGCTCAAGGACAGAACCCACAGGGTTAGAGTTGCTGGTGCCATGTCAGACTCCAAGCCGGTCACAAGCGGTGTCCCACAGGGCTCGGTCCTGGGCCCCCTCCTGTTCGGCATCTACTTTTCAGAAGTGCAGGCAAATATAGGAGGATTGTGGCTGACAAAGTTTGCAGATGACTGCAAACTGGGCGCCATAGTTGAAAATCCATCAGACACAGATATCCTCTTCAGAGAGGTCTCATAGAAACAGATAACTGGTGCCAGAGCCATGGCCTTAAGCTAAACGCCAAAAAATGTATAGTCATACCCTTTGGTAAAAACAAGGTAACCCCAAGTTACCACATAGGTGGCAATCCATTAAGCACAGAAGAGGTTATCAGGGACCTGGGGACCCAAGTTGACAGTAACCTTTCTTTTGACACTCACATTGCCAAAGTGGTTAGGAGGACCTTCTACATTGCCCACCTGATTATGAAGGGATTCACATCCAGATCAAGGGAGGTCATTGTTCCCCTGTACTCTTCACTTATCAGACCAATGATTGAGTACAATGCCCCATTCGAATGTATCTTACCCGACACCTGCAGCAATTGGAAAGACCCCAAAAGTTCCTCACCAAAAGGATAAAGGGGCTCAAAAATATGCCATATGCTGCCCGACTGAAGAAACTCCAGCTCTATTCAGTCGCATACCGTCTGCTCAGAGGTGACCTGTGCCTGACATACAAGGCCATGTCCAACCCGGAATTAATGGACATGCTCCACCTCAAAAAATCCAAATCCACCAGAGCCACAAGAGCAAGAGACTTAAACCTCAACACGGATATAAACAGGACGTGCTGGAGGGACAGATTCATGACCCAGAGACTCCCTATGCTGTGGAACAGAATCCCGGTCCATGTGAGACAGAGCACCTCGCTGGCTCTGTTCAAGAGGAATCTTGACCAGTGGATGGGAGATCGTAGGTTTACCCCGGGGATCATCTCTGTATCACTGCTGGACAGAGGCACGGCAAACTAATGGGTATAGTATTCTTCAACCTAAGGGGTGGTGAAAGCCACACAACTCTGGCTAGGCTTATAAATGCCCTAGGGCAGATAGCCTAGTATGAACTTATGAACCTATGAACAGAGTGATTCTTCAAATTAATTGGAAAATTCCTCCTCTTCCCTCAGAGAGGGGTCTGATGTTTGAAGGCTTGGGCTCAGTATAGGAGGAGGGATGGTCAAAGTCCCTGTAGTGGTAGGCCACAAGGCCATGAAAGCATTAAAACTTTTGCTAAAAGCCTGCCAATCAGGTATGCTTTCAGTAGTAGGTGAAATGTGTTTTCTTTTTTTCTTCCTTTTGAGATGCCTGGCAGGCATCTGAAGGGATGAATGCCTGGAATTGGGTGACTGTAAGGAACCAGAGGGATCCGACACGCCTACAGAAATTGCTGCGTCCCCCGACATTGGAAACTGACATCAGAAAAGCCTCTACGGACACACCCTCCATGCGGGATTGTGTGGCTTCCGTGGAGGTACCCGCTGTATCTGAGACAGTGGAGCCCAATCCTCAACCAGGCCGTCGGCCACAGGCTGAGAGGAGCAGCGGTAGTGGTAGGCCTGAGAGTCTTGGCTTTCTTTTTCGGCGGTTCAGCAGGTAAGTTGGCTGAACCCTCCATACCCAACGCTAATTGTTTTAAACGTTAGCATGTGCA
The DNA here is from genome assembly GCF_019279795.1 of Protopterus annectens. Taxonomy (NCBI): domain Eukaryota; kingdom Metazoa; phylum Chordata; order Ceratodontiformes; family Protopteridae; genus Protopterus; species Protopterus annectens. The sequence continues at coordinate 392,874,433 of NC_056747.1, read as the reverse complement.
GACAGCTGAGCAAAGTTTTAAGCACAAACACCTGGCAAATGGAGCAGGCCTTATAGTCGTGCAACCAACCTAAACAATCAAAAAAAAAAACACTGATCGTGGGAGTCCTTGTGGGGTATCTGACGGCCGCACTTATTCTTGCCCTTTCTGGATGACATGAACAAGCATGAAGATAAAGAAAATGACTGAAAAGGTTCCCCAACGGGGCACCTATCTGATTTCTTCGAGAATTGACGGCTGAGAAGGCAGGAACACCTGACATTCAACTAACGGCTGAGAAGTTCTGAAGGCAGACGTCACCTTTACGGCCCACATTCCACCAGCCACATCAGATGTCCCATGCACCATACAGTAAATAAAGACTTTTGTATACTAGCCGGACGTTTGGGTAAGCAAGAGGAGTAAACCCATATGTGATGAATACTGCATCATGTAACTAGAAGGGCATTTACTAGCAGCCCCAGGTGACAACACACTGCCATGGCAGGCAACAGACAGCAACTAACGCCTTCAGGTATAAGGTCATGCAGGGTAAAAAAAAAAAGCAACACCAAGACTTTAAAAAACAAATGTAGCTGGAGAGGAATCCAGTGAAACTTCCACAGCACAGGATGAATGAGACAGTAATGAAGTGCACCAATAAGCAGCTAGGATGTAGAGTCAGCATAAGTTGCAGCCAATCAGTCTTGGTTTTGGGATGTCCACGGTAAAGGGCATTACAAAAGATGAGTGGAGCCTAACGCATGAATGACAACCATGGCATCTGCAGGAGGTTTCAGCTGCTTAATCCTGTTGATATTTCTAAGATGAAGTCAAGACGACTTGACCGTGGTAGACATCTCACTCCTAAATGTCAGCTGATCATCAAGGGAAACACCATTATGCACTTTTAATAGAAACATCAACTTAATGCTAACACAGATGTTAAACTATGGATGCAAACTATGAGGGATCTCTCACTGCTGTAGAATATCAAAGGCTTCAGTTTTGGCAGTGTTCAGTTTCAACCAGCTGCAATAAAGCCAGCAGTAAATGGTCTTAAAATCATCCATTTTAGAATACACACACCCCTAAGATTTTAAGGAAAATAAGGGGTAGCTGTGCATGACCTGCAAAACCGTGACACATTTTCCTTCTAATTAGATCTAAGGGGCTGTTTATTGTGGACATTGATGGGCACAAGCTCCAGCACTATGTTTACTCTGTTTTCCAAAGGGTCGGAATAACATTTAACCTCTTGAACCCATTTTACAATGGGCAACCTTATGGGGTATCCAGTGTGTGCCTGCTGAGATAAAACAATTAATGACCCCCCCACACCCACACACACCTTTACCTGGGATGGTCTGCACCTCTTACCCCTCTATTTCTGTATACTGGCTGTGACACCCATGCCCTGGCCCAGCAATCAAGGAGCCTCAATCCTCACCACTAACACCAGTGAGGGGAGTCTCATATAGGAGGAAAGGATAACAAATACACACAGTAAAGTTCAATTTCCCATAAGAGCACACAGAGATCTTGGTCAGTCCGGGGCTGATCGCTCCCTTGCTCTTCAGGTCCCCAATAAGACTCCCCACTGGCACAGCTATAGGGTCGAGATCTCAGCCTAGTGGGCAAGCTAAAACCTCCAGCACCTTCTCTGCCCTACCATGGCTGTGTGTCCCTGACCAAGTAGCTGACACAAACACACACACTTTGAGAAGAGTTTATACAGCTACACAGACACTCCTGGGGAAGGCTGGCACAGGCTCTCCAGCTGTGCCCTTTTTCCCCAAGACAATACGGTATAAATCACTGCCACCACCCAGCTAATATTTATCAGCTACTAAAAGGCCCTTATGAAAGGGTGTCCAATTATTACTGTGCAATATTATCCAATTGGTAAGTGCGATTGAACAGTCAAGGCTTATTTGGAGTGACTTGGACAGTAATCACTATAAATATGCAATTTACTCTACAGCTTAAATTATCTCTACACAAAACAGTTGAAAAGTTTTAAAAATATTTAATAACAAATAGTCAAAACACAGTGCTAGTCAAAAGTTCAGAGATCACAGAGAAATGCTTAAAATAATTCAGTAGTACAGTTCTGACATCACAGAAAAACACAGTCTAATCTTACTAGTTTCTAGCTATTCTAAGAGAAAACACAAGTCTAAGATAAACTTACATATAGAGCAAAGGCAGAGTGCTGATGAGTTGGGATGGTCAAGACAAAAATGCTTAACGTTCTCTGATTCTCTCTGTTTTTAAAATCACATTCCTGGTTCACATTACATCATTCTTCACACTTCCCTGGGTTACATTACATCATTCTTCACACTTCCCTGGGTTCCCAGGTTAACATAAACTACATTTACATTCTTCACCTCTGGGCAGAAACCAGAGCAATAAAGGACATTTATGCATGCAAATTCTAGCCATTAACTCTGGCCTTAAAACAATAGCAAGAATTCCTTCATGTAGACTGGCTGGAGCCGTGTTTACATCAAAGGCTCACAACATGCTTTACTTGGTCAGTAGAGTGCACGGTTACATTTTTTCAGTTCCACATGTAACACGATTTTTACCATTTAAGACAACAAGCCTGTGGTTTATATTAATATTTATAGATGACAGAATTATCTCCAAAATTCTATCTGGTTAGGCTGGCAACCTTCTATATCTTCACCCAATCTTCACACTGGCCAAAACTCTTGGTACCCTTATGATGTCTTTTAGGCAGAGTACATCAATAGATATCCTCATTCAGCAAATTCCAGTCTGGAAAATATCAAGGAAAAATGGCTGAATTGCCAGAAAAGTAAACAAAAGTACAGTTGTGTACACTTACCATAAATGTAGATGTTCGAGTATATTCACTGTTGCAATCATCACCTGTGGGTTTATCCCTGCTGTGGTAGCCCTCGGCCAGCCTGAATACCAGAGTCAATGTTTTTGCTAGCCGGCTGCTGTCGCCTATAGTCTGACATCAGGTCATCAGTACTATAAAGCAAGGCAGCCGATGTCATTACATCAGTTTTTCTTGCCCTAACCCATTAGAAGCACAAGGGAAAAAAGAAAAGTGGTCCTGGTGGTCAAGAGCCACCTTGGGAAGCATGTGTCACCTAGGGGAAGATGCTAAATGGGGGATGGAGGGAGGGAAACCAGGACTGCAACAGTGAATACACTCAAACATCTACATTTATGGTAAGTGTACACAACTGTACTATGTTCTTCGTGTTTCACTGTTCCAGTTATCACCTGTGGGAGGATTCCCAAAGCTGAGGTAAATGGTGGAAGGATAGACAGAGTCCTAGGAATTGGTCAGGAGGCCCTGCAGAATTGCAGAGGCAAACCCTGCCCTAGACTTAGAAGAGAAGTAGGTGGTAATGCTTTGTAAAGGTATGGACAGAGGTCCAGGAGGCCGCTTTCCAGATATCCCTGGTAGGTACTCCTCTGATAAAGGCAGTGGAAGTGGAGGTTGCCCAAGTGGAGTGGGTACGGATCGACTTAGGGATGGGCTTCCCATATAGTTTGTAGCAAAAATGGATACAGTGTGAAATCCATTTGGAAATGGTTTGTGTGGAGATGGGCTTCCCCTCTGCCCCTGGGGCAAAGCTTACAAGAAGCTGGTCAGTTTTTCTGAATGGCTTAGCGCGGTCCATATAGTATCAGAGTTGTCTGTGCATGTCTAGTGAGTGTAGAATTCTTTCCCCCTTGTTTTGAGAGTTGGGAAAGAAGGTGGGAAGGTGTACGGCCTGGTTAAGGGTCACATCAGATGCAACCTTGGGCATAAAGGAGGGATTAGTCCTCAGGGAGACTCTGTCTGCATGGAAAATTATGAAGGGCTCGACAGCCATGAGAGCTTGAAGTTCTGAGACCCTTCTGGCTGAGGTGATAGCTAGTAGGAAGGCAGTCTACCAGGAGAGGTATTTCAATTCTGCTGAAGTGGCAGGCTCCAAAGGAGGTAAGGTTAGTCTATCACATAATTCAGGTCCCAGGGTGGAGTAGGAGATCTTCTGGGAGGCCTGATATTAGAAGCCCCTCTGAGGAATTGCTTTATCAAAGGATGAGAGAAGACGGGTGGGTCTAAATCATAATGGGCAGAGATGGCAGAGGTTTGGATTTTAATAGAGAAGGAGAGACCACTATTGAGCACCTCTGGTAAGTAATCCAGGATGAGAGGGATGGAAGGTTGGGAGGTACTGCCCCCTTTTGGTTGTTTCCAGGAGCAGAATCTTTTCCATTTTCCTGCATAAGATTTTCTTGTGCTTGGCCTTCTGGCCTCCATGATGATGTGACTTTGTTAGTTTTTAGTGCATCAGCCATGCTGAAAGTTTGAGAGTCTGTAGGTCTGGGTGCAGTAACTTCCCCCCTCCTGGGTCAAGAGGTCTGACCTTAAGGGAAGTAGCTTCGATGGCAGACTGCATAGTAAGGGGTACCAATGCTGCCTGGGCCAATCTGGAGCGATGAGGATGGTCTCTCCTCTCATTTTGATCAGAACCTTGGGAATAAGGGGCAGAGAAGGGTATGTGTACACAAAAAGGGAGCTACAAGGGAAGGTCAAGGCAGCCACCTTCCAGGCTAGGAGGCGATATTCCTTGGTACAAAACTTGTGCAGCTGGTGGTTGAGGTGTGATGCAGAGGTCCACCTCTGGGGTCCCCCACTCCTGGGTGACTTGCAGAAAGATTTCTCTGTGGAGCTGCCATTCGTGGGGGTTCAGTAAGTTTCTGCTTAGATGATCTGCCAGTGTGTTGCTGATCCCTTGTAAGTGTTGGGCAGTTAGGTGTAGCCCCCATGGAGGTGGCTGTAAGCCAGAGACTCATGGCTAACCTGAACAGGGAGTAAGATTGGGTGCCCCCCTGCTTGTTGATGTACCACATTACTGTGTTGTCTGTTTTTATAAGGACCACCCCTGGTCTGAGATGGGGTTGGAAGGAAGTAGCGTTTTGCACTGCTATAATTTTTTCTGGATGATATGCAAGTGAAGTTGCTGGGCATTCCAAAGGCCTTGGGTACACCTGCCTGCTAGGTGAGCGCCCCAAGCTATGTCCGAGGCATCGGTGGTGATGGTCTGACCAGAAGGTGGAGGATGAAGGGAAGAACCTTGTTCTTGGCACAGGCCTCTGCCCACCAGAGAAATCCATCCCTTATGGAAGGGATCAGACGGAGAGCAGTCTCTAAGGACTGAGTATTGAGACCAAAGGTTCTTTAAGTACCACTGAAGCTTTCTCATGTGAAGCCTGGAGAGAAGGATGCAAGATGCCATGTATCCCAGGGCTTGCAGGAACTTCCTCGCAGTGAGGTGACTTCTGGAAGCCAGCTGGGTGAAGTAGAGAGGCAGGAAGCTCTGCTTTTCTGGGGACAGGAAGGCCACTGAGGATACTGTGTCTAGCACAGCCCCCAGGAAAACAATCTTCTTGGTGGGGTTTTGCTTAGATCTATCCTCGCTGATGGTGAACCCTAGGGAAAAAAGGAGTTTTTTGCAAAGAGAAGATCCTGGAGCAACTTTTCTTTGTTGTTCACCTGAATGAGGCAGTCATCTAGGCAAAGGTAAATCTGTATATTTCTCTGTCTGTAGAATGCTATAGCCAGGGCCAAGCATTTGGTGAATACTCTGGGAGCAGTAGATAAGCCAAAGGGCAGTGCAGAAAACTGAAAGTGCTGACTAGTTGCTCTGAATCGCAGGAATTTTCTGCATGATTTTCTGATGGGGATGTGAAGGTAGGCATCTTTTAGGTCTAGTGTGAGCATAGGCAGGAGCTGCTGCAAGGTTAGCATTTTGAATTGGGGACCACCAAGGTGGTGTTCAGTTTGGATAGATCCAGGAAGGGGCACCAAGTGCCCTCCTTTCTGGGAACAAGGAATAGCCGGGAGTAAAAACCTTTTCCTGTTTGATGTGGAGGGGCAGGTTCTACTGCCCCCTGGGATATTAGTGTTTTTACCTGTTTTAATGCCTCTGCCCACTGGTTTGGGGGGAGGTCTGGGTACCCTCTCAGAATAGGGAGTTCGCTGAAGGAGAATCTGTATCCCTGAGAAATAATTAATACCCATTGGTCCTTGGTTATAGAGACCCAATTGTCCTTAAAGAGGGTGAGCCTTCATCCTAGTTTTAGATGAGTGAAAGGAGGGAGGAGGGAGAGTCATTGTGAGGGCTTACCACAGAAGCTTGGCTTAGAACCCCCTGCCTTAGTGGAGAAAGTGGTCCATTGTTTGCTTCTTTGCTGACCGTGGTATAGGGGCCTGGATGTCCTGTCCCTACAGGGCTTACTTTAGCCCTGTCTGCTGGGTGCAGGGAAGGCCCAGTGCTTACAGGGGAAGTTCCTGCTGAATCTGGGTGGTTGAACGTGAAAACAATCTTTTACTGCTTGCATAGATTTTGCTTTGTCTTCCATCTTTTTAAGCACCTCTTATGCTTTTTCCCCAAACAGGTGTTCCTTATCTAGGGGGGCATCAATAAGTTTAGACTTGACATGATCAGGGAGAGGTTGTTCCTTCAGCCATACATGTCTTCTAATTACAGATCTTGTCAGTGCTGTCCTGCTAGAGGCTTCTAGGGCATCATATCCACATTGTAATGAGTGCTTGGCCACTTGACCAGCAGAGTGTAGCATCATCACCACTTCTATAATAGGTTGGATGGCCAGGGGTCTGTGCTAGGGCAGGCGCAGAAACTCTCCAAGTCATTTCTTTGACTGTGGGTAGTCCTTAGATTCCCACTGAAAATGTTTCCTGAGGGAGTGAAGGGTTTCCCAGAAAGAGAGGTCCTCTGGAGAGGAGGCAGAGGGGTTGGATTCCTCTGCATCTGAATCCTCAAACAGTTGAGGGCTGCTGTTCCTCTTCAAAGGCAGAATAATCAGATTCCACAGACTCTTGGTCTGACAATTTCTGGAGAGGGAAGCCTTTTCCTTTTTGGAGTGGGGGCCTGAGTACCTCGGATAAGGGAGATGAGATCCTCCGTCACTTTAAGCATTTGAGCATGAGGTGGGGGAGCAGTATCAAGATGGTGGCTAGAAGTAGATTTTCTAGGAGTGGCCTGGCTTCGAAGCCTGAGAGAATCAGTCCGTCTCCGAGAAACGGCAGTCGTAAGATAAGATGTCTTTTTTGTCTAGAATTGGTAGTGCAAATGGCATCCTTTGAAGCCGATGCCTGCGTTGCAGCTCCGGACCCAACTGAGGCAGAGACAGCCAAAGGCTCGGAAGACAAAGTGGATTTCTGCGGCATACTGGACTCCGAAAGGGTCTCGGCAGAGGCCTGCGTAGAAAGCGAGTCTGGCATCAGGGGCTGCGAAAGCGCCTCACTGAATTCCGGAGAACAACTTGCTTAGCGGTAGTGTCATTGGAAGGCTTGGCCTTGTGTGGGCTGTCTCTATCTTTACATTTTTTCAGAATGTCAGCGGATTGTTGGCTGATGGACACCATATCGGAATAAGATGACAGAATATGAAAATAGTTGTCTACAAAAAGAGCTTTACGGTGAATAGTTCTCGCATTAAAGAGGGCACAGAACCGGCAATGAGGGACGTCATGGTCTGGCCTAAACAAATGATGCAGTAAGAATGAAAGTCTTTATGTGGGATCTGCTGTTAACTTTTTTGGACATCGGTTAGAGCAAGAAAAAAGGGTCCCCAACGGGGTACTTAGCTTTAGACGTTTTCTGCTGAAATTCGACTTCTGGCAGCGACTGACTGGGACTCGTGTGAACTGCTTCTGTTTCAGGCTCCAGGGCAAGAAAGTCTGATGTAATGACGTCAGCTGTTTTGCTTTATAGTACTGACGATCTGACATCAGACTACAGGCAACAGCAGCCGGTACGCAAAAACACTGACTCTGATATTTGGGCCAGCCGAGGGCTACCACAGCAGGCATAACCCACAGGTGATGACTGCAACAGTGAAACACGAAGAACATATGCCTAAATGTGAGACTTTTCTTACTCTCAAAGACATCAGTGTCATTGTTATTACAGTGTAGGGATAGGTTTTATACCATGTAATAGACCGAGTGCTGTCATTATTTCTGATCCACTGGCAATAGCAAGAGAGTAGCATTAGTTTTATACGTAAACCCACTGCCTCTCCCCAAGGACCACATTACAAATACAGAAAGTACAGTTTTGTACCTACCATAAATGTAGATGTTCAAGTGCTAATACAGCTGCAGTCATAACAGATGGGTTCTCCTGCCGTCAGGCGGGTCCTCGGTCGGCCGAATTCCAAATTCTAGGTCCAGCGTCGGTTGTCGTCGTTTCTTCCCTGACGTCAGTGCGACAGGGGTATAAAAGAACCAGCCGACGCCATTTTCTTCAGTATTTCTTGCCCCAGATGTCAGGTGCCCCCAGAAGGAAGGCAATACATAAAATAATGTAATAATGCAATGCAATATAATCAAAAAACAGTAGTTGCAAGCAAATACACCATAAAAGAATACCCCTAGAGGGGAAGGTGGGAGGGAAACCTGGACTGCAGCTGTATTAGCACTCGAACATCTACATTTATGGTAGGTACAAAACTGTACTATGTTCATCGTGCATACAACTGCAGTCATAACAGATGGGTAGAATCCCAAAGCTAAGAAAGGGGTGGTAGGCACTAGGTGGAGCTTGGAGGAGCCAAAATGCCCTGCAAGACTGCAGTGGCAAAGCCTGCTCTAGACTTGGAGTATAATGGTAGGTTGTAGTGCTTAGAGAAGGTATGCACAGAACTCCAAGTGGCTGCTTCTAAAATATCCTTGGCAGGAACTCCTCTGAGGAAGGCTGCAGAGGTGGCTGTGGCCTTGGTGGAATGAGTTCTAATGCCTGTAGGTACAGTTTTGCCATGAAAGGAATAGCAAAAGCGTATGCAGTGGGCTATCCATTTTGAGACGGTCTGTTTGGATATTGACTTTCCTTGAGCTCCTACCGCATAGGCCACAAAAAGCTGTTCTGATTTTCTGAAAGGCTTTGTTCTGTCCAAATAAAAACGCAGTTGTCTGTGGATGTCTAAAGAATGCAGTAATCTCTCCCCTTTGTTTTGAGGATTAGGATAAAAAGTAGGTAAATGTATGGCCTGATTTAAGGCTACCCTGGATACCACTTTAGGCATAAAGGACGGGTTGGTACGTAATGAAACTCTGTCCTGATGGAAGATGATGAAAGGCTGGACAGCCATAAGAGCCTGTAGTTCTGAAACTCTACGAGCTGAAGTAATAGCCAGAAGGAAAGCTATTTTCCAGGACAAATATTGTAAATCTGATGAGGCAGCTGGTTCAAAAGAGGGCAAAGTCAGTTTTTCCAGAATGAAATTAAGATCCCAAGCAGGTATTGGTTGTTTTCTTGGAGGTCTTAAATTCTTAGCCCCTCTGAGGAACTGTCTTAATAGAGGGTGAGAGAATAAAGGTGGATCAGTGTTGTATTCTGCAGAAATGGCTGAGGCATGGATTTTGATGGAGGAGAACGAAAGTCCACTGCTTAGCAGTTCAGCCAAATATTGTAGTATTTGAGGTAAATTCAGTTTTCCAGGGCACTGGCCCTTTTTCTCATTCCAAACACAAAAACGTTTCCATTTTGCAGAGTAAGCTTTTCTAGTTGATGGCCTTCTGGCCTCCAAAATGACATCCTGCACCTCCTTGGAGAGCAGGACCTGCTGTGATGCTAAGGAATCTTCCATGCGGCTAGACTGAGTGTCCTCAGCTGACTGTGAAGAGTTTTGAAGCTGTGCTGAGTCAGAAGAAGAGACATTAGAGGCAGGGTCCATGGTGGGGAATGCGTCAGGCTCCTTAATAGTGGGTACCAGTGTTGCCTTGGCCAGTCCGGAGCAATGAGGATCATCTTTGGTCTGTCTGCTCTGGTCTTCAATAGGACTTTGGGCAGCAGAGGAAGAGGTGGGAAGGCATAAACTGTCATTGATGTCCAACTGAAAGAGAGAGCGTCCACTCTCCAGGCCTTTGGATGGAAGATCCTTGAGCAGAATTTTGTCAATTGATGATTTTTGTGGGAGGCAAAGAGATCTATGTCTGGCCTTCCCCATTCTTGGATTATTTCTGCAAAAACTTTTGGATGCAACTTCCATTCGTGTGGATCTGTCATATTCCTGCTTAGGTTGTCTGCCAGCGTGTTTTCCTTGCCTGGCAAGTACTGTGCTTGTAGCTCCATTTGTAAGTCCATGGCCATGTTCCAAAGTGACATGGCCAGTCTGCATAGGGGATAAGAATGTGTTCCTCCTTGCTTGTTTACGTACCACATAACTGTGGTGTTGTCTGTTCTTATCAATAGCTGACCTGGTTGTAGAAGGTCCTTGAAGGCTGTAATAGCATTTTTCACTGCTAGCATTTCTTTTTGATTGATGTGAAGGTGCTTTTCTTTTTGGGTCCATTTGCCCTGAATGCACCGGTCTGTCATGTGCACCCCCCCAGGCGTAGTCCGAGGTGTCTGTTGTGATGACTTGATTTGCTTGAGGCTTGCTGAATGGAAGACCTGTGTTTGTTTGGCATGCTTGAGCCCACCACAGAAATTCCTTTTGCAGACATGGAATTAGTGGTATCATTGTTTCCAAACTGTGGCTGTGTTGAGACCATATGTTTTTTAGGTACCATTGTAGTTTTCTCATATGCAGCTTTGCACATGGGATTAGTAAGATGCAAGATGCCATGAATCCCAGAGCCTGCAGGATTTTCCTTGCAGTCAGCCTGGTGCAATTTGCCAGTGTTCTGAAATATTGAATTAGTTGCCCCTGCTTCTCTGGCGTGAGGTAGGCCATCTGGGTGTTTGTGTCCAAATTGGCACCCAGGAAAATTATCTTCCAAGAGGGTATTAGTCTCGATTTCTCTTTGTTGACTGTGTATCTTAGAGAGTTTAATAACATTATTACATAAGCCAGATGTTTCAGAAGAATGTGCTTGCTGTCCGCTTGGATCAGGCAGTCGTCCAAATAAGGGTATATTTGTATCCCTTGAAGTCTGCAGTAGGCAATTACTGATGCCAGGCATTCCGTGAATACTCTGGGCGCAGTAGATAAACCAAAGGGCAATGCAGAGAATTGATAATGTATTGAACCTGCAAGAAATCTGAGGTATCTTCTGCAATTTTGTCTGATTGGGACATGCAGGTATGCCTCCTTGAGGTCCAATGTTACCAGCCAAGACTCCTTGCCCAGCATGGGAAGAAGTTGCTGTAGAGTGAGCATCTTGAATTTTGATGCAGTAGGAATGTGTTTAGGATGGAAAGATCCAAAATAGGTCTCCAATCTTTGCCCTTCCTTGGCACCAGAAATAGCCTGGAATAAAAACCTTGGCTTTGTTCGTGTGTAGGTACCTCTTGAATAGCTTTCATGTTTATAAGATCTGAAATTTGCTTTTGTGCCTCTGCCCTTTGATTGTGTGGCAGGTTTGGCATGCCTTTCATTTTTGGAAGGGTATGAAAATGGAATTTGTAGCCTTTGTTTATAATGTTCAGGATCCATTTGTCCTTTGTGACAATATGCCAATTTTTTGAGAATAGTGCCAGCTTTCCCCTCCTAAGGGTGCTGCCATTTGAGACCTGGTTGGCATGCAAAGGGGAAAGTCATTGGTTTTGTTTTCTGAAAGATTGCGAGTTGTCCTCACTACCTCTTTGTGTAGGAGCTTGCCATTGTCTGCCTCTGTACGAGCCTTGTGTTTGTCCTCTGCCCCTCGGGCGGCTGTATCTGCCTCTTTGGAGTCTGTCTGTGGCAGGAAAAGACCAGTTTTTGGAAGGCCAATTTCTACTAAAACGTGGGGGTTGAACCTGCAGAAATTCTTTCACAGTTTGCATTGATTTAGCCTTTTCCTCCATTTTCCGTAATACTTCCTCAGCATTTGCCCCAAATAGTACATCCTTTTGAAGAGGGGCGTCTAGTAATTTAGCTTTGACATGATCAGGCAAGGCTTGTTCCTTGAGCCAAGCATGCCTACGTATGACTGAGCCTGTAACAGCAGCTCTACATGAGGCCTCTAGAGCATCAAAACCACATTGTAAGGTATGTTTACCCACTTGTTCTGCACTATGCATCAAATCCTGCAACTCCTTCATGTCTGGTTGTTCAGGTTGTGACATTTTACTTTTCAATTGAGATAACAGAAACTGTTGGTATTTTAGCATATGAAACTGACAGTTTAAGGCCCTCATGGATAAGGTAGCCGAGGTATATACCTTTTTTCCCCACCTTTCTAAGGATCTGGAATCTCTCTCAGAAGGCAATGGATTTTTGGCAATGGAGGCCTTAACTCCCTTGGGCCCCTGTGAGATGGTTTCTAGGTCAGCAGCATGGCTTTTATATAGAAATTAGTGTGAGTCAGGAACCCTGTAGTACCTGTCAGGCTTAACTGGAGCTGGAGGGAGAGAGTCCGGGTTAAGGCAGGCCTCCGAGTAAGCATCATCTAGGATGTCCAGGACAGGAGGTATAGCCAGAGGCCTGTGCTGGGGTAACAAAAGAAATTCCCCGAGCCTTTTCTTGGAATCTGAATAATCCTGGCCTTCCCAGTGGAAGTGTTCCCTTAAGGTATGCAGAGTTTCACCAAATGAGTAATCCTCAGGGGGGGATACAGAGGGAATAGATTCCTCTGCATCAGAGTCCTCAAAAGGAGAGTAAGACTGTTCCTGATAATCAGAGTGCTCTGAAATAATGGAGCCCTGATCAGAGGAGAGGGAATCTTCCTCCACTCTGGGTCTTTTGTCCGGAGGTGTCTGAGAGCCTCTGATTAGAGTAATTAAATCCTCAGCCATTTTAAGCATCTGTTTCTTAGGCATGGGGCCTGGAGATAGGCCCTGTGTAGCTGGTCTCTTAGGGTGCATGGTAGCTTTAGACTTGGTGAAAGCCTTGATGGAGAAAGAAGAGGAAGGTCTGAAGACACCTTGAGTGGAGGTGGACCTGTCCACATTGTGTTTCAATGCCAAGCGTGGCTTCGGTATCTGTAGTCAGGGTGTGGGCAGAGGAGCCTGCGACCTCGGGTACAGGAGACACCGCCAAAGAAGTGTCGTCGGTAATCAGGGGCTGCGTAGGTGCCTCACTGAGAACCGGACCACGTGTGGTCGGCTTTGGCATGGTGTCTGTAGAGGCCGCGGACCTTGAGTGTCATTCCTTGTCTTTGCATTTTTTAGACAAAACCGGAGTCGGAGTATCCGACGACATAGTATAGTTAAATGCTTTCCCAAAATAATGCTGGGCGAACTCTGCCCGACGCTTAATAGTGCGTTTGTTGAATGTATCTCAAAAGCGACAGACCGAGACGTCGTGGTCTGGGCCTAAACAAGGTATACAGAGGGAATGGAAATCCTTATGCGGTATTTGCTTCCCACAAGAAATACAATTATTAACTTTGTCTGACATTGGTCTGAGGCAAGAAAAAATTTCCCCAACGGGGTACTTAGCTTTTAAGAAGACTTCGGTTCCAAATTTTTTGTAATCTCAGGAGCTGGCCGACCTGCACTTGCGAACTGCTTCTGCTTCGGGCACCGCGCGGCAAAAAAGACTGAAGAAAATGGCGTTGGCTGGTTCTTTTATACCCCTGTCGCACTGACGTCAGGGAAGAAGCGCCGACAACCGACACCGGACCTAGACGTTGGAATTCGGCCGACCGAGGACCCGCCTGACGGCAGGAGAACCCATCTGTTATGACTGCAGCTGTATGCACGATGAACATCTGGCTAAAGTCCTAGTAACATTCAATAAAATGACTAATACAGTCAATTCTTGAAGCCCATCCATGGCCCCTTCAGAAAATAAATAATACCTTAAATAGTTAGAAAAAAATAAATAAATACTAAGCCAAATGGTTTACTATCAAAAGCACGAAATTCAGAAGTGCGAACATTGGCAACGTTGATGCATTACATCGACGTCATGAATATTAAGTAGGTTAGATAATAGACAAGGAAATTCGAAATTTCCTTGTCAATGTAAATGTCAACTTTTTTTTTCTTGCTGTAGTGCCGCAAACTGTGAACTTAGACTCCTGGGTTGTGCGAAGCATTATAAAATCTATCCCTTAGTGCATTACAGGAACACCATAATATTTCCATGTGCTAGTGGCATATCCTTGAATTCCCCTTGAAATAAACAGTAAAACATCGCAATAGTAGTGACCAAACATATTCACACAGTCTTCCTTGCATTTCCATCACCAGTTGGTCTGATCTGTATTATACGTCAAGCATTACATTTGCCACAAATACATTGCTGGAATGACATCTACAACACCTGTATCCACACATGCTAAAAGCTGTAATGTTTAGCTACAAGTTCAACAAAACCTTTATCGGTGAAGTCATTCCTCGTCTGGAGCAATCTGAGAAATACCTCCTCCCTATCGACAAAGTGTCTACACTTAGGAGATGACAGTAGACAACTCACAAGTCCGGCCTGCATATCCTCAACATGGTTCTCTTCCAGGCAGATTACATGCAGCACATCATGTAGAAAAAGCTGTTTCTTGCTAAGCAAACGTCTCAACCTCCTATGCCAGCCCTCAACACTACTTTGTGTATGTGGATATCCCATGGTACACATGTGCTTGAGTCCAGAAAGCCACTTCAAACAGTGGTGGTATGATTTCGGAGGAGGACTGTCTCATGCCACTTCTCCGTGGTCTGCCCACCAAGTAATTCATTTTAAAAAACTCACACAGAGGCTTCCCATGTGCTGGCATTTCACTCTGGATTTGCTGCAATGTGTCCATGACATCATTAGGGGGTACAAAGGCCAATGATGGGATCTGCTTACACAATAAAGCAAACTGGATGTCATTGCCAAACTCCACAGTGAGCTACAACTTCTGTATCTGCCGCCATACAATCTGAGAAAAGTGGAACCAGCATCCCAACGCATATGAATCTACAAGATTCCTTTTCACACTATTAACAGCAGCTTTCTCAAAATCACTCAAAAGTATAGCAGGCTTGAATAGCAACCCATGTTCCTCACAAAGTTGCAATACTACTCTCCAGAAATAGTCATATGTCTGCTCAGATTTTCATGACAATACACCATATACTGCAGGAAATACCTTACCATTAATATTTCCCTGTAAATTACAATTCACAGTGTAGAGCTGTTTACATTCGCGGGTGTTTAACGGAAATGTACCATCAATGAGTATATTACCTCACTCAAACATAGTGTATGGAGGTTACTAACAGTTGTGATAACGACAGCTGATGGGTTACTCTCACCCTGGCCTATTAGGAACGACCCTGACTTCCGTGCAACATATCTGCTGTCAAGTCCCTCAATATGATCTTTTCAGAGCCTTGCACACTTCCCTACTCTTTCTGCATAGTCTGTGCACGGACTGTTTCAGAGCATCTGTATTTGGCAGAGTGGTAACTATCAATGGAGGTGCTTGACATTACCCAAGATACTATCCTGCAAGGGTCCTCCTGAAAGGAAGCAGTACATCCCTTAATATTGAAACGTACCTGTGCTTCCTCATATCTTTCTAGAGTAGGAGCATGAAAGTGGCCAGTACTTTTTAGTAGCCGTTCACCTTCTGCTATGGTTTCCCCTACACAACGGCCCTTACCATTTAGCCTTGATTTTTCTAGTTCAACAGCAGTAGTTCCTGCTACCTTTACTTCTTTCCAAGTAGTACTGGTGGCCATCTATATTCAGTAGCTTCTTGCCCTTCTGTATTTCGGTGGTGGTGTAGGTGGACTTCACTATGCCTGGGGTTGTGTCGCTGATGTCCGACATGTCCACAATATTGTTGTGACCTATATACAGGATACATACAGATAAAGTACAGTTTTGTACCTACCATAAATGTAGATGTTCGAGTGTATACACTGCTGCAGTCATTACACTTGGGGTTATCCTGCCATCAGGTGGTTCCCCAGTTGGCCTGAGTTCCAAAGTCTTGGTCCGGCGTCGGTTGCTGTCGCTTCCTCCCTGATGTCAGTGCGACAGGGGTATATAAGATGCAGCCGACGCCATTCTCTTCAGTTTTTCTTGCCCCAGATGTCAGGTGCCCCCAAATGGGTAGGCAATTCAAATTGCTAATAAAACATAGATAGGAAAAGCAAACAACAACTTTTAGTTACCAGCAAATACTCCCCACAGGTAGTAAAGGGTAGAAGATATAGGTACGTACCAGCAAGTAAGAGGGGAAGGAGGGAGGGTAACCTGGACTGCAGCAGTGTATACACTCGAACATCTACATTTATGGTAGGTACAAAACTGTACTATGTTCATCGTGTTACACTGCTGCAGTCATTACACTTGGATAGAATCCCAAAGCTGAGGTAGGGTGGCTGGTTCTATAAGGCATTAGGTGTGGCTATAAGGCCCTGCAGCACAGCAGTGGCAAAGCCAGCTCTGGATTTAGAGTATAAAGGCAGATGGTAATGCTTGGTGAAGGTATGCACAGAACTCCATGTTGCTGCTTCCAAAATGTCCTTGGTAGGCACTCTTCTGAGGTAGGCAGTTGAAGTGGCTGTTGCACTGGTGGAGTGAGATCTAATGCTGCTAGGTATAGGTTTCCCATGGTGTGTGTAGCAGAAATGTATGCAATGTCCTATCCATTTTGAAATAGTCTGTTTTGAAATGGCTTTTCCCTGTGGTCCTGCAGCATATGCGACCAGTAATTGCTCAGAATTTCTGAAAGCTTTGGTTTTGTCCAAGTAGAAGCGTAACTGCCTGTGAATGTCCAAAGAATGCAGTAGTCTCTCCTCTTTATTCTGTGGTTTTGGATAAAAAATTGGCAAGTGAATAGTTTGGTTTAGAGCCACACTTGAAACCACCTTTGGCATAAACGTAAGGTTAGTTCTTAAGGACACCCTGTCCTGGTGAAAAATGAGGAAAGGTTCCACTGCCATTAGTGCCTGTAATTCTGAAACTCTTCGAGCTGATGTTATTGCCAGGAGCAGAGCAGTTTTCCAAGAAATATATTTTAATTCTGCTGTGTTGACTGGCTCAAAGGGAGGTAAAGTTAATTTTTCCAAAACAAAGTTGAGGTCCCAAGTTGGACTAGATGCTCTACGGGGCAGTCTTATGTTTTTAGCCCCTCTGAGGTACTGTTTTAGCAAAGGATTAGAGAAAATTGGAGGATCCATGTTGTAATGAGCAGAGATGGCAGAGGCGTGGATCTTGATGGATGAAAAAGAGGCACCTTTGTCCAGCATCTCAGTTAAATATTGTAGAATCTGAGGAATGTTTGGAACAAGAGGGTCAAGGCTGTGAGCCTGGTTCCAGGCACAGAATCTCTTCCATTTATCTGAATAGGCTTTCCTGGTACTAGGCCTTCTGGCCTCCAGAATGACATCCATAACAGCTTTGGAGAGGGGCATTACTTGCTTGACTAAGGAATTTTCCATGCAGCTAGGTTTAAGTTCTTTAGCTGACTGTGAAGTATCCGATTGTTGTGCTGAGTCAGCAGATATGGGATTTGAGGCAATATCCAGGGTGGTTCTTGTGCTAAATTCTTTAAGATTGGGTACCAGTGCTGGCGTGGCCAGTCTGGAGCAATCAGGATCATCTTTGGCTCTTCTTGCCTGGCTTTTATGAGAACCTTTGGAAGGAGAGGTAGTGGAGGGAAAGCGTATACTTGTAGGTTTTTCCAGCTGAATGAGAGGGCATCCACTTTCCATGCCTGTGTATGGTAATTCCTTGTGCAGAATTTCTGTAGCTGGCAGTTCACTGGGTATGCAAACAGATCTATGTCCGAGCTTCACCATTTCTGTGTTATCATTCTGAATATTTGTGGATTCAATTCCCACTTGTGGGGATCCATGATGTTTCTGCTTAAGTCGTCTGCCAGTGTGTTTTTCTCTCCTGGCAGGAATTGTGCTTGCAGATGAACTTGAGAGTTTAGAGCTGTGTTCCACAAGGTCATGGCTTGTCTGCAGAGGGGCTAGGAGTGAGTGCCCCCTTGCTTGTTTATGTACCACATAACTGTGGTGTTGTCTGTTTTTAGTAATAGTTGTCCTGGATGCAGCAGGTCCTTGAAAGCTATAAGGGCATTTTGTACAGCTAGCATCTCTCTTTGATTGATGTGAAGATGCCTTTGTTCTGCGGGCCACTTGCCATGAATACATTTTCCTGCCATGTGTGCTCCCCAGGCGTAATCCGATGCATCTGTTCTCAGTGTTTGCTTGGCTGTGGGTTGAGTAAAAGGCTGTCCCTTGTTGAGGTGACAAGCTTGAGCCCACCATCGAAACTCCTGTTGAAGGCAAGGAATTAGTGGTATAACTGTTTCCAAACTTTGACAGTGTTGAGACCATACACTCTTTAGGTACCATTGTAGTTTCCTCATATGCAGTCTGGTATATGGAATTAGTAGTATGCAAGATGCCATGTAACCCAAGGTCTGCAGAATTTTTCTTGCAGGGAGTTGGGTTTTCGTTGCCATCAATTGAAAGTATTGAGTCAGTTGTCCTTGCTTGTCTGGCGTGAGATAAGCCATCTGGGTCGTTGTGTTCAAGCTGGCACCCAGAAAAATTATCTCTTGTCAGGGCACTAGTTTTGATTTCTTTTCGTTTACTGTGTACCCCAGGCAACTTAACTGTTTTACAAACGACAGATGCTCTAGAAGAATGTCCTTGCTCTCTGCTTGAATCAGGCAGTCGTCCAGGTACGGATAAATTTTAATTCCTTTCTGTCTACAAAATGCAATTACTGGTGCCAGGCACTTTGTGAAGACCCTAGGCACAGTAGATAAGCCAAAGGGCAGTGCAGAGAATTGATAGTGCATTGAAACTGCTATGAATCTGAGGTATCTTCTGCAATTTTGTCTGATAGGGACATGCAGGTATGCCTCCTTGAAGTCCAAGGTCACGAGCCAAGCGTTCTTGCCCAGCATGGGAAGAAGCTGCTGTAGTGTCAACATTTTGAATTTCAGAACATCCAGGTAAGTGTTTAGAGAAGAAAGATCCAGAATGGGCCTCCAGGCTTTGCCCTTTCTGGGAACCAGAAAGAGTCTTGAATAAAATCCTTGTCCTTGCTCTTGTGGTGTTACCTCTTGAATAGCTCTCATTTCCATGAGTGCTGTAATTTGTTTTTGAGCCTCTGCCCATTGATTTGGTGGCAGATTTGGCATTCCTTTTAACCTTGGCAGAGTGAAAGTGGAACCTGTAACCTTGAGATACAATGTTGAGAACCCATTTGTCTTTGGTGATCCAATGCCAATTGTGATAGAAAAGTGCTAGTTTGCCTCCCAAGGGGGCTGCCAAGAGGGAGTTGTTTGGCAGCTGTAATGGGAAGTCATTGAGGCTGCTTTTTATATGGTTGGGGCCTGTCTTCCCCTTCTTTCTGGCCTGGTGCACCCCACTGTCGAGGCATGTAAGGACCTTGTGGTTGACCTCTACCTCTTGGACGTCTGTATCTGCCCCTTTGAGGTCTGTCTGTAGCTGGAAAGGACCAATTCTTTGTTGGCCAATTTCTGCTAAATCTTGGTGGCTGAACCTGTAAGAAATCTTTTACCATTTGCATAGATTTTGCCTTATCCTCCATTTTCTTTAATACCTCAACTCCAAATAACACATCCTGCTGTAAAGGTGCATCCAATAATTTTGCTTTAACATGATCTGGTAACGTATGTTCTTTTAACCAAGCATGCCTTCTAATGACAGAGCCTGTAACTGCTGCTCTACAGGAGGCCTCTAAAGAATCAAAACCACATTGCAAAGTATGCTTTCCCACTTGTTCAGCTGCATGCAATAAATCCTGCATTTCTTTAAAATTAGGAGGATCTGAATCTGGAAGCATTTTTTCTTTTAACTGAGACATCAAAAATTGCTGATATTTTAGCAAGTGAAACTGGCAATTTAAGGCTCTCATTGCTAAGGTTGCAGAGGTATATGCTTTCTTTCCTCATCTGTCCAGTGCTCTGGAATCTCTGTCAGAGGGGACTGGATTTTTTGCTGATGAGGCCTTAATACCTTTGGGTCCCCTGAGAAATAGTTTCAGGGTCAGCAACAGGGCTTTTATACAGAAATTTGTGAGAGTCAGGGACTCTGCAGTATCTGTCAGGTTTAATTGGGAATGGAAGTAAGGAGTCAGGATTTAAGCTGGATTCAGTATACACATCATCCACAATGTCTAACACTGGCGGAATAGCAAGGGGTCTGTGTTGAGGTAATAAAAGGAGGTCTCTGAGCCTTTTCTTGGATTCAGAGTAATCCTGGCCTTCCCAATGGAAATGCTCCCTCATGGTATGTAAGGTTTCCCCAAAGGAGTAGTCCTCAAGCAGAGAGGCTGATGGAATTGATTCCTCAGCAGAGTCCTCATAAGGGGGTAAAGAATATCCTAGGTCTGAGGATGAATCTGAAGAAATGGACACCTGGTCGGATGAGTCATAGTCTGCATCCTGTCTGGGCCTTTTATCAGGAGGGGGATGGGACCCCCTGATCAGAGTGATTAGGTCTTCGGCCACTTTGAGCATTTCTTAGGCATGGAAGCCTGTCCTGGAGAATGCTGTATTTGTTTCTTTGTTTTTAAAGGAGGCTTAGACTTAGTTTAATGGTTAACTGAGTAGGTCTGAAAACACCCTCTGAAACTTTGGGTTGCTCAGCTACTCCGGATCCCTCTGAAGGGTTAGCCTTGGTAGGCTGAAAAACTTGTGCGTCCAAAGGCCCAGTCATCTCCACATGGGAGTCGGAGGTGGCTTGTGGTTCTGCAGAAGTGGTCATCAGGGGCTGCGAAGGCGACTCGCTGAAAACCAGAGAACCGGCGACCAACCTAGAAGAGGCTTTGTCAGGTTTGGGCCTTGGATGCCTGTCCTTGTCTTTGCGCTTTTTATGTATTCCGGTCGTCTGAAGTTCCAACGGCATGGTGTAATTAAATTTTCTGCCAAAATAATGTCGGGCAAAATCAAACTGACGTTTAATAGTGCGCTTGTTAAACCTAGCACAAAACCGACAACCAGTGACGTCGTGGTCTGGGCCTAGGCATGGGATACAATAGGAATGGAAATCCTTATGAGGTATTTGCTTCCCACAAGAAATACAGTTATTAACTTTTCCTGACATTGGTCTGAGGCAAGAAAAAGTTTCCCCAACGGGGTACATAGATTTTGTATAGAAGACTTCGGTTCTGGATTTGGAATGAAAATCTCAGGAGTCGGCCGACCGGCACTTGCGAACTGCTTTTGCTTCGGGCACCGCGCGGCAAGAAAGACTGAAGAAAATGGCATCGGCTGCATCTTATATACCCCTGTCGCACTGACGTCAGGGAGGAGGTGACAGCAACCGACGCCGGACCAAGACTTTGGAACTCAGGCCGACTGGGGAACCGCCTGACGGCAGGATAACCCCAAGTGTAATGACTGCAGCAGTGTAACACGATGAACATCTAACCATGTCTGTCTGTCAATATACTGCGCTTTAGAGTACTGTTTGCTGCTATGACACTTACCCGGTAAATGCAGCCGTCCACCGTTGTAAATCAAAACATAGATGTTATCCACCTTCTGTTGCTGTCCTTCTAAATTGTGCACCTCTGCAAAGTACGCGCATTTATATATACATAACGTTGTTTCCACAACATCCGTTTGATCGACGGTTGTATGGCCGACAACACAAGGTATACAGAGTTAGAACTGTCGATTAACATATGTTAGGTAACATGAATGTCGATGTTTTGACTGTCGGATATTCAACTGTTGTGCAAGTCATTTTATATGTTTTGATAGTAAACCAAGTCAAATACCTTTCTGACATGAATTTTAACTAAACACTAACTGGAAATCCATACTACCAACAAATATGCCCAGAGCTTTCTGGGCTACATAAATACCAATACATTTCACCACATTGTCCACCTGCCCAGCACAGGTATCAGTCTTCTAGATCTTGTCCTCACTAACATATGCTCCCACTGCACCATCTAGCATGTTATCCCCTCTCTAGTCACATCTGGCCATCTAGCTGAGATCATCCCCCTAAAAAACTTCACAGCCCCCAACTTCTCCTCTACCTTCAGGGGATTACTCCAAAATAAGTCACTTACTATTTACCAATTTTACTGATAACCAGAACTCATTTGGCCACCCAGCAAAGCCTTGTACCCAATACTGCTGCCTACTCCCTGTGAATTTTATTCTCTTAGACATACGGTGGCCATTCACATCCACCTGTCTCAAATATAATGAGAAATCTAAAATTAAACACATTTGGTGAACTCCTACATCAAGCGAACTCAAACTCTTCCTAGCTATCTCCAAATGATCCCAATTTCATCATTATAAAAAAAAACTTAAGACAGTAAGCAAGTCCCTCAAGCTTACAATTAGAAACGCAACACCAGCTATGAACTTAAGGTTGCAACCATTTCAAATGACAACCATAAGGCCCTCAACCTACACCATGAAGCTTAAATTCAGTACAAAATTATCTGTTATCAACAACAGTACCTTCCCTCTCTGGCCCAATGGATACTAGTATCACTGCAGACAAAATCTCTGACTTCACCCACCTCACCTAGGCCCCTTCCCATACCCTCCTCACACCTCCTCTCCCAAAATCCCTTCTGAAGAAGTACTTTCAACACTTTCCACAGTGTGTGTGTCGCGCAACAATGTTGAACCGTCATAATTCCGAACCGTAATGTCGAAACTCGTAGACACAAACACTCATGTCGTCCGAAACGTCAAATTTGAAATTCCCAATCTCACAACCACCGCAACAAGCGCTACCAGGGGTTTGGGGGGAATATTAGCCTGGCTGGTGTACGGTAATTCCTGGTTAATCTGTAGATTTGACATATTGTGATCTCAGGATTTTGCTTTATACATGTTCGCATTCGGACACTGGCTGTTCGCTCATATGCATGTAAACCTATATATACATATATATATATATATATATATATATTTGTGTGTGTGTGTATATATATATATATATATATATATATATATATATATATATATATATATATATATATATATAAATATATAAATCTTCCATGGGGCCTGGCAATATCCCCATATATCTACTGAGAAGAGTCTCCGCTAACAAAACTCTTCCACCCACTCTTCAGTCCAAGTGTCTCCACTAGCTAAATTTCCCCAGGGTGTGGAATGCAATTGTTGCAATACCTTACATAAGGTGACCCTTCTACTAACTCTGGGAATTACAAGTCGCACTAGCAGTATTTACAAGATTATGAAACTTACTACAGGTGAACTAATAAGAAATGATACAGGTGACCTTTTATCCCTGAACGCACACCAGTTCAGCTCTGTAAAAGCCAGGTTATGTCTGAACAATCTAGCAGAGTTCTTCAAATACGTTATCAATGCCACGGATAAATGGCATACAGTCCATGATGTCTACCTGGACCTCGGTAATGTCTTCAAACACAAATCCCCATGCGAGAATTATTGACAAACTCTTTGCATCTCAACACTAGTCAATATACACTTTGCTGGATAGCTATATATCTGTCTGATACAACTCGTACTGTTAAGGTCAGAGATGCATGCTCTACACAAACATCACTGGCACCCCAAAGAGCTCACGTCCTGGGTCTCCTTTCTTTTGCAAAGAGTTCTCTGATGAGAAAGTTGAGCTTGCTGGAAAAATCATGGGGTTGTTCTCAAAAGAAATGTATAGTTCACTTTATTAGATACTATGTACATACACACACAAAACATTCCATTTGAATTTGATCCAGCCTTCAGACACTTGGGTATCTAGGTTGATAAACTCTCTTCTAACCACTACATCATTGTCAAGAAGTCCATTCTTAAAAACCTACCCTTCAAGGTACCTAGAAAAGTTACAGGCCACGACTGAAAATAATGCAGAGGGTTATGATCGGGTCTCTTGATTACAACCATTTTATTATGGTGTTCAAAATACAGATGCTACAAAATTCAACTCAAAAGGCGAATCTTAGCATAAATGTCAAGAACACATAATAGAGTTATGATAGCAGACCTCATCATAATACTTTTTAGTGAGTGAATCCTCATCTGCTCCATGAACTACCAGTTGCAGGAAAAAACAATTATGAGGCCGAAGTGTTCTACTGGCTTTGAAAGTCAGTAAAGTACTTGCTGAGCATTGTCAGATAGACGTTCACCTCCCTATTTCTCTGCCTAAGAGTTCTTAACAAAAATAAAAATAATAGAGGGACAAAAGACCAAAATCAGGGAGTTTTTAAAATCTTGTTTTGGTTATGTAGCAACATGCATTTTCTGAACAGTAAGTAGGAACCCCAATATACTTGGCATTACCAATCTACTATAATACTCAATAATTTAGCAGAAAATCAAAAGTTTTACAAGAGACAACTCAAAATCATGGACACTTGGGAAATACAACAGTCAAAAATAAAGTGCTCCTCGAATGGTAAAACAGATTTTAAAATCTGGTGCACATTGCATTCTGAGACACTGTTTGCAAGCATGGTAGAGTGAAGTTCTAACAGCTTTTAAAAGCAGCTTTACCTTTTGACACTGTTCTTTGCTGGCCAGCACTGTCTGCTGTCGGTCCCAAGCACAAGACCAGATCTTAACAGCACTTGAGTGTCTTTAACAACTGTCATTAAGTGTTTTTAAGATTGCTCCTTGCAACAGAGAAGTGCTTAAGAAATTAATCCTTTTCCCTGCCAGAGGCCAGGCTTATCAGTTAATAGTGTCCCCACATTTCTCCATCTGCTAAAAGTGGTGGGAGCAAGAACAGTAGCAAAACAATGTCAGCAGAAGAGAAGCAATACAGCTAACTAAAATGATTCTCCAACCTGTGGTGGTGGTAAAATATAATAAGTGCAAGATTATGAGACCAGTGATGAGTTTTTACAACAAATGTGTTGAGCACTCTCAGTTCTACACTACAAATAGAATGGAAAAAATGTACATTAAAGTCTTCTGCACTACCCAATACAGTTACGCAACATCATGTTCTCAGAGTAAAAATAAAATAAAGCAGTCCATTCTTGAAAATCTTAAAGCCATCTCCTTTTAAGAGTTCAAGAACACTGAAGTAATGTCCAGGCACTGGGAAATAACTTCCTAAGAAATATTTACATTTTTACACAGAGTTCAATACCCTGCTGATCAACAATCTTTAAATCGTCCTTGCTAATAGACACAGATGCACGAACAAATAATGGTCTTTGATAAAATGCTGTGTGTGAAATCGGAATGTGCTTGCAGTGTCTCTTAACTTAATAGGGATAGTCACAAAGGATAAAAAGTCTGTTTACTGAAAAGGATCTTACCAAGATGGAGGACAGGGGGGGGTTGGCACTCTCAGTTTCAGCCATCACTGATCCATAGTGATGAGAGTTATTTGCGACATCAGCCACAATACACTGGGAAAAGAAACATTTTAATACACAGCAGCTTAAGTTTCACCTGCAGAGAACTCTCTCTTAAACAGACACCCCTCATATTTCAATTCCCTGTCCAAACAAGGGCCAACTTGCCAGATAAGCCAGTTTTTGGAAAAGTACTGTACGAATTCTTGTTCAGCTCCCATCATCTAGTTGTTTGTCAGACTTGTTTTCACTGCAGCATTTGTTACTGCATTGCTCAGTTCCTTTTCTCATCAATACTCAAAAGTTCTACATATTCTAAGGGGGAGTAAGCATATCTTAAACTACTGTACTGCACAATTGATTCCTCTTAGTAAATAAAAAAATGAGCAGAAACGTTTGCATGAAGACAGGCAAAGCCCATGCAAATTTATGTCTGTTATACTGAACTTCACTGCCAGTCTGGTTTGTCTTAAAATGCTGTTACCATTTATTTTTTGCCATCTTACATTTGACTTAAACATTGGACTGGATTTTGATTAAAGGTGTTTCATATTTTTTACTTAACCCTTCAGATTCCCAATGAATATCTAACAATGCTGACAGCATCCAGACAGAAAAACAAAGCAACACAGTGTCATGAATGCAAAACTACTTGCTCAAGAGCACATGCATTACTAAAAGGATTCATATTCTCTCAAGACAGGGGAGAAGAAAAAGGCTAAGGCACCAGTGCCACCTGAAACATAAGGTAAACTAGCAAGTACAGACCATCATGCAAGTGGCTGCCCACAGAGATGATGGGTCATAGGAGATGCTGGAAACAAACCTTGCTTTGCACACTTGCTTCACTTGTGCTCAAGCTTATATAGTCGAAGCATAACCACATTGCAGCCTGCAATTATGAAAGCCAACAAACCACCACTAACCTGCATCTACTCTCCACTACTTAAGCCAAACTTCAACACCGAAAGATAATTTGCTTTACACAGAGACGTGATCTGAGGTTAGCCCGCAATTGTTAAGAATGCTGGATCGTCTGTATTGCACGGTTCGCACACTTCAGAGAACTTCCTTGAAGTTGCAAGTAGAAGAAATAAATCAGTTAAAGACTCAACTTAATGAAGCTTCACTTTTCCCACAGGCGCAAACCCATATGCAACACCCATGTGGGAGCCTCTGCAACTCACACTCCCTATTTAAACATACTAAATCTATGGGTCACAATCTCTTTCCTCAATGAGTGAGGGCGGACCAAAAAATGGAACCACTTCTGGTATGCACAAAGTAACTGCACTTGAAACTAAATGCTTGTGAACAGCAGCAGTGAAACTCAAACTTGTTATGTTAGAACCTCATCTACTTTATAACCAATGAACAGTAGGAGAAGCTGTACTGCACACTGTGAGCATAGTACATGCATATCTATCCAACAGTTTATGATGCAAGCACATCCCCAGTAAATATATGCACAAACTATATTTTAGTTTACTATCAAAACTCTGATACATACTTGTTCAAGTAATGAGTTAGTCGGAAAAAAAATGTCGGAAATTAAAAACATCTGTCACTCACACCAACTAAAGTGTTAATGTCGATAATTCGAATTCGACACTATCGACATTACCCAACTCACCCTGACATCTGGTGATTTCCTACAAACGTTTTTGCAGGGGGCAAGCCCCCCTGTGTCCCTCACACCCCTGCTAATTATATATTCCAGCTCAGAGACAGCACTACAGTGAGGGAAAAGGGTAAATTTCCCGATCCCCACTGT
Source organism: Protopterus annectens (assembly GCF_019279795.1). Lineage (NCBI taxonomy): Eukaryota > Metazoa > Chordata > Ceratodontiformes > Protopteridae > Protopterus > Protopterus annectens. The sequence goes on along the minus strand of NC_056747.1, from coordinate 392,847,487 downwards.
AGTGTGACCTCCAATCCAACTGTACACATAGACACTCAAAAACACTAATGCAAGTTACATATCAACCTTTTCAGAGGCGACAGATAATCCACTCGGAATTTTAAACTTTTCCACCTATACCCTCGGCTATATGAATGACGAAGTAAGTTCCCAACTTTTAATAGTAAACCCTACATTTTCTATAACAGCATTTTTAAATGGGAATGATGCCCCCTTTATAACCCCAAGGGAACACTGCTGCAGCAAACAACCATAATAAATGTTATTTGCCATGGGTGGACATCTTCCCTTCTGGCCACACACACTGACATTTGGATGTCCTGTGTATGGGTCTGGTCTTCATCTCACACCTAAGATGCTAGATAGACACACATGGAAAGGGGACAGCAGTTTTATGCTACCTTCAATAATTTCTAGTAAGAACCTTGACAAGAAGACACCAATAAATTTGCATGCGCCATGTACTTGAGACAGGTACTAGTAAGATCTACTCCTGTGGTAAGTTTTCTTTCTCACTGAGAAAGGTGGTAGTAGTAGATACCAGCCTGAATCCCCTTACTACACTGAGAAAGATAAAACTAATGGAGTAAGGAACTTATAGAAGATGATGATCTAGTAGGATCATTGTTACCAACAGCCATAACCCTTGGGACTTCTACAAGAATGTCTAATGCCCAGCCTAACTTGCAAAGTTTTGCACTCTTTTCCATCCTGCTTGGGTGGATGTCCATATCTATGCGGCATCAGTGCATTCTCAGTATAACAGTGACACTTTTACACCACTTTTAGTTCTTTCTTGCCCAAGAAATTCAAGACAGAACTCTCCATCTGACTCCTGGGCCCTGTCTTACATCAGAGGTCATCTTACCATACTGCATGTATCCATATGCAAGATGACAAGAGGCCTTACAACCATGGTGGAAGTTGAGGATGGGGGTGCTATTCCATACTTGCCTTAATCTTAGAATGTCCAAACCAGAAGAATACAGAGGATAGGAAAGAGGACTGAAAATGTGATCCTACTCAAACAGCTGCTATGACATTCCTTACATAAACTGTACCATGTTCATTCTACAATCACTGTTGCAGTATTCCCAGAGCTACCGGCTGTTGGGTGAGGGCAGATTTCTTGTAATAAGCTGCAGAATGGCAGCAGAATGGCAGTGGCAAACAATGTTCTGCTTCTGGAGAGGATATCCATTTTGTATGGTTTGAAAACCGTGCTTTCTGAGGACCAACGTCTGTTCCCAGGATGGCCTGGGTAGTCACCCCTCAGACATATTCTACAGTACTAGAAGTGCTTCATGACAGTTTTGCCATCAATTGAACAGTGAATGAATATGCAATGAGCCAGACAGTTCATATGGAAACTGATCCATGTAAATAAGTAAAAGGCATGAAATCTTACTCTGCTCCCCTTAAATTTTCTTCTTTCCTATCCAGGCATTTTAGTTGCCTATGCACAGCCAGGGAATGAAGAATCTTTTCATTTCTGTTCTATGGGAATGGAAAGAAAACTGTCAACTGTATGGACTAGAAAACAAGGCAATCCAGTGACCTTTTTCAGCATGAAGGAAGGGTTATCAGAACAATTAGGCGGGCATATAAGATTTTCTTACCAGTCAGGAGTTTATCTGTAGGTAAAAATAAGGGGGCTCGACACTTATTAACCCCCTTCTCAAACCTAGTATTCTAGGCTCCTATCAAGCTAAAATTAAAACAGCTAGCATGCACTAGCTTGGATTTTGCATAAAAACAGAATTTATTGCAGCATTAAAAATAAATTTAAGTCATCGGGTAATCATTCATCAATAAAAATAAAACTACTGGAAAGCACCAAGTCAAGAAAAAACACTTGCAACAGTGTAGCACATCAGTTAGGTATCTCAAGAGTCAAAGGTCAGTTCGAACAAAAATCACGGAGTCAGCAAATGCTTTGTTTGCAGATTCTCCTAGGTTAACTGTCATTTGGTCCTTGATGAGCACTGGAAAACAGTCCTGTGCTCTGTATCCACTCTCTCTGGGGAAGAAAGAATTCATTGCATATCCATGCTGGCTCCTCAGTAAGCAAAATTCCAATTCAGTTACAGGTAGACTTGGCTAAATACCTTTCTGGCACACTTGACTCTCCCTCACTGAAAACAGATCCACCTTTATAGGTAAGCCAGGTCCTGAATTAACAAGATGCAATATAGATTTCTTGGTTCGTTTGATTTTTTCATTGGGTAAAGCAGTATATAACTCCGGTCAGATGAAGGATGGCAATGGAATTTTGTCACCTCTGTTCATGGATTCCAGTTGTAGCCTCAATTCTTTTCCAGAGTCAGCCCTTTGAACAGTTGGCATTCATCCCAATTTTATTTCTTTGACAATGTAAGGGGTAGGACAGAAGCAGCAGTGACTCAGCAAATATTAGGTTTTCTTTCACATTCTGGGAGTGTTATCCTTTCTGACCTCTTGCCACTTCAAAGTTGGAGACATAAAAACTGAACACTATTCTGCTCTGGACATTAAAGTCTATTGTTGGTGATGGCATTTCTGTCTGTACTCCTACTGGCAAGATGAAAGTAGATACTCAATGCAGATGTCCAGGAGATGAAGTGCTTGTTTTCTACTAGGAAAACAAGACTGAAATTACTTGTCTTTTGCTGACAAGCTAGAAAAGCAAATCTTTTAAGTTGCATGACTTCATGCACTGGGTTTTTCAGTGTTTTTGTTGTATACTGTCACATTATATTAGGAAAATACCAAGATTAATGCACAACATACGAAATCAAACGTAAGAAAAGCAACCGATACATAGTCGTAATGGCACTACTATGCAAGCAATACACACTGGCATCAACAAGAGCAAATATATTAACAATAATGTTTATAATAACCACGGTGTGTGCTGGTGTGGGTTATTTTGTTTCACAAAGAGCAGCACATCAAATTGAAACTTATCAAGCACAAATGCTCAAAAGGCACCTTATGCAAAAAAAAAGTAACTGTTTTTTTTTTTGCAGGGGCAAGCCACCCTGCACCCACCCACACTCCCTGCTAATTATATGTATATATAGCAACTCTTAGATTGTACTACAGGGGACAAAGGGCAAAACCCCTTATCCCAACACTGATGACTGGTCTGGTTTAAGCTTCTGTCTTTGCATAAAGACCACAAAGTCTCCAGCTACATTATATTGCTTTTAGGTGTGAACTTGTGGGGATGGGAGTAAGTATTTAAGTATTGTTTGTGAGGCAAACAACTCCAGTGAAACTGAAGAGGCAAGGACTCACCTGTTGTCTGTGAGGAAGCAACATCAAGAAGCCTGAAGAGACATGTGTCTGAGGCTTGGATGCCTGGGGTATTCAATTTAGAAGGGGTAACTGCCTTGGAGGCCTGAGAATGCATATGTCCATCTTGGAACTTCAGCTTATGATTACGGACTTCTCATGTCAAAGAACAGTCAGCAAACAATCCTCTGCCAAGGTAACTACAAAATAGGCAGTGGATCCAGACTTCCAGTCTGAACTTAAGACACAGAAGCTTTAGCATAAGAGCCTCTAGAGATCTTGATCAATTCAGATGACGTGACTGGAGGATGCAAAACAAACTCTCCACCTCACACACCCTCAAGCCTACTGAGATCCCTCAAAACTGAAGCAGCATCCCCTGTCTCACTTTTTTCTAAGGGGAGGTCTCCACATATTTCTTTATCTTAGACTTGCAGCTGTTGAGCATCCAATGATGCAGTGGCCTGCTACAACAGGGACTTGAGCTTTTACTCGTCTATAGCTTAGGAGAGCTTGCTCCCTTAGTCTCACTGCTAAAAGTAGTAGAGATTCCACAGGAGATCATATTGTAAGCAAACAGTTAAGCAAAAAACACTCAGAATGAAGATCTTCCTACAAGAGCAGCAATTGTTGCTCTTTTCCTGGGTAGACCAGCCTAAAACTGTGAAATGTTGAACCTTAACCTACAACTTGCCACAATACCAGTACCGTGATAAAGAAAAAAATATGGTTTAGGCTTCTGTCAGCCAGCCGGGAAAAACAGGGCAAACCACCAAACTGACAAATTCTGTACATATGCAACCCAAATTGTACTCCAACAAGAAGGAACTACAGAAAATACAGACAGGCATGGCTCACAGTAGAAATGTACTGACATTCCACAGATGTAGACATCTGCTGAGTCAGGAGGAGGAAGGGTCAAACTTCTTGAAGTTTCACCAAATATTGGGCCTTCTGCCGCAGAAGTCCAAAAGACTATAGCTACTGCAACACTGATCATTATGAACATCAAATTGGGTCAGTCAGAAGTATGTTTAAATCTTTCTCTCACTCTATAGAAGCATTCAGGATTCCAAGTGCTTGGGACTATCTCTGGCTCAGAGATGCATTCTGAAAATAATTTTAATATGCTTGGAAATCTAGGATAGCAGCAGATTTGGGATCATCTATGATCAAAATCTCTAGGCACATTTTGTGGAATCCTAAAATTTCTTCTGAATTCAGACTAAAATGCTCCAGCATCAGGCTTTCAGTCTCTCAAGGAGGGGAGATCAGGTGGGGAACCAGACAATGACACTTCGATGTCTGTATCACACTCCAGGAGAAAGTACATCTGAAAACCGAAGTCAAATCCCTGTCTTCTTCTATCTTACCTACACCAAGTCAGATGACAGTTCAGGTAAAGAAGCCCTCCTCTTAATGGGGGCTGCAGCACCAGAGGCAATAGATACAGCTGCTTGCAAGAGGAGAGGGGGTGGGATTAACCCTTTGTTGTGCTGCAGGATATCCTTTGCGAAATTTCTGTAATACGAAATGATCATGACAGACACCATAACGACTGATGTCCCAATGCACACACCTTGGCCTCCATGCTCAGAAAGGTGGTCAGCTTAATAAACAGTAATGAAAGCTTACAAGTCACACATCAGAATATTCCTATCACTTTTGCTGATCAGAAGTCCTGCACCATGTGCTGGCCTAAATAGATGCCTAATGACTAGTATCCAGCTTTTAATGGCTATAGTAACTGTTGTGGTTTGGTCATACAAAAAGAGCATTATTCTGCAGCCTGCTGTTGTGTACTCAAACTGTTTCCCATGGTTACTGCTTCCTAACCTTTTCCACTTTCTTGTGGTAATTTTCCACAAATATTTAGGGAGAGGTCAGATATCCCTAATCCAGAGAAAGAAGCTTTTAGTGTTCAAAAAATATTTTCAAATTTCTCTCTCTATTTCTTGGCATTTTCTTTTTTACAATAGCAACACTCCTTATATATTTATCTATGCAACAATCCTCTCAATGTCATTAAAAAAACTGAAAGCAGAAACCATTTGGTTGGTTGCTATTGTTCAAACCCTGCACCTTGTGTTTGTAAGGTAAACAACTTAACCATTATGCCAACAAATCTATCTACCACAGGCAAAGATGTTGGCAATGTTTTTCTTGGAGATGTCATCAGTCTCATAAATATGACCAGATTATATACTCAAACTACCAAGGAGACCAAGAATTACAAGAAAAAATGGAAGCTACATAGTACAAGCTCTAGGCAATATAAAATTTAGGAAAACTTACCAAAATGTGTACTTACTGTTCTGAGATAGGGTTTGATAGGAGTAGTGTACTGACGAATGAATGACCTGCTTAAAGCAAGAAGAATTGAAAGAAGTGCAGAGTACTCCCTCCCCTTTCTATTCCATGTCATTCTGATGCTTCTGATAAGAGGTGGCCAGTCAATGCAGCTCTGGAAGTCAGGCAAGATGGGCACATGTGCAGCTACAGCAAATTCTCATTCATTATGAATGCTACTGCAGTAGGACATCTCTACGAAGAACATCCATGCCATGCAGACATTTCAGTACTGAGACTATCTTAGACAAAATCATTTTGTTAGCCTGCTGCTGCCAACTCCCACCTCTCTTTGCTCTGTGGTCTATAGGCTACAACAAGGAATGATCTTTTGACAGACTGACCCTACCTCTTCAAAGAAAGAAGCCTTAAGACCATCAAGAGAATGTTCATTCAACACCATGAAAAGTAGGAGATGGGCCTCACTGTAATACTCAAATAAGGCTCTTTCATATACTTACTGCTCCCTATGATGTACACAAGCGATGTCGTCAACATGTCTATACAAGCGATGTCGTCAACATGTCTATACAACGTATAGGAGTCCATGTTCTCGTCTCCGGGTCATTCGCAGGAAATATTTGTAAGGTCTGAAATTAGAATTGCAAATACAAGCTCTGTGGTATAGAAGGTTAAAGCCCTGATAATGGCACAGATGACCAGAGTTCAATTAGTGGCTCTGGCACACAGGAGCTGGCACTCAGGGGAAGGAGTGGAGATGTATCGGATGCAATCAGTCTACTGTTAGAGTACTGGCATAGGCTGGGGCTGGAGTGGTAGTTGTGTATTTGTGCCACTGGGATGTGGGACAGATCACCAATAGGCCTATGGAGGATCTGCTCATCAGACCAGTCCTTACTACAATGCAAAATCCAGCACCGGACAACATGCAAAAGAGGTAGCAAGGCCAAGAAGAAGCAAGAACCCTACATTGATGAAGCAGTTATGACAGCTCTCTGGTTGTTCTCTTGCTGATCTCAATTCTCCAGTGTGCATGTTACTGCTGACCTCCACTGGTGGGTTATCCAGTTATACTGCATAAATACCCAACTGAAAGGGTCATGAGAGAACATCGGACTGCAGGGTGAAAGAACAATCCAAGCAACTTGAAAAGAACTTGCAACTTCTTCTTCTTCTGGCTTTTTCCCGGTTAGGGGTCGCCACAGCAGATCACACGTCCGCTCAAGATTGGCAGTGGAGTTCTACAGTGTCGAGCTGCCAGCCCGGCGCCCAACCTTCCACAGAAGGCACACACATGTACACACTCACACCTAGGGCCAATTTAGAGTGTCCAATCCACCTACAGCATGTCTTTGGGATGTGGGAGGAAACCCATGCGACCACAGGGAGGACATGCAGACTCCACACAGAAGGTACCCCAGCCGAGGATCAAACCGGAGAACCTCTTGCTGTGAGGTGACAACGCTAACCGCTGCACCACCGTGGCCGCCCAAAAGAACTTGCAACAACAGAAATCTAAATTGTAGAAACGAGAAGAGGGTGATAATTAGGAATTGCAGTAACACAGAAATATGGATAGCTAAGCTTCAATTTCAAATCTGTACAAAGCTTGGCACTCCCTGGGAAGGGAACAGACAGAGGAACTCTCTTCGGAAAGTTCTTTGTGGCTGCTTTTATGACCGTGCCATCTACATATTGACCTTTACTCTAATGAGCTCTGTCTCTTTTGGTGCAGCTACAACTTTGTCAGACTTTATAGACATTGGCTCTATTGTATCAGGCTTCTTCCAAACCTGTTGAGACACCAAGACAATGTGTGTGTGTGTGTGGGGGGGGGGTCACCCAGGTAAGAAAGCCAGCTCCAAAAGCCTTCAGGAGCACTGATTTTCTCCAGAGATTGCATATCTGTGGACCATCCACCCCCCTCTGACCAATTCTAGGACTTCCCCAAGAGAGACACCTCCAAAGAGGGATCTTGGGGAGCCCTCCACTTCATCCAAATCAGTATCTCCTGTGATTGGATTCCAGAGACAAATCCAAATGCTTCCATTTAATAGTCTATTTTTTATGTACCTGCTGTTGGGGAACATCTGGCTACAGGCCTGAATCAGACTGGGAGCTCAAGGACAAAACTTCCCCAAGGGTCTTAGAAGCTGGCTGGCCCTGTTAACAAGAGGCAGATTCCAGAACAGAATACACTGAAGGTTGGGCTGGATCCAAATAAGATATTGGCACCTCTTCTCACAATCTTGAGAGGACCCACTGGAAGGGCTCAAAAGCCATGGAGGAAATCTGAGTCGAGGAAGTCTCTCTAAAGGGTAGGACAGAGACAGATACCAAAGCTCCACCCATCCCAGCTCAAGGCCAACACTGCAGCAGAGCTGTCTAGACAGTTTCAGAGTCGACCCCCCCCCAAACAAAAGCCCCAAAGCTTTGGCACCAACTCTTGTCTCAAGATGACAAAGTCAGAGTTGAGAGACTGGGTAATAGGGCCAAAGTGGAAGGCACTATCAAAGTCTATATCGGCACTCCAGTGATACTCGGTTCAAAGGTAAGACCTGCAACGGAGTCATGGGGGGGTGATGGTAATGTTCCCCAAGTCTATCAGAGGGGGATGGAGTCAGGAGGATCTCCAACTGCATTTGAAGGAATCCCCTCATCATTCTCACATCTGCTTTGGGTGAGGCTCTTTGAAGCACAGGCAGATATGGATGAAGCAATCAAGGATGCCCTGGAGCAATGTTGCCAAATTGAAGGAGGGCTAATCAGCTCAGGAGAAAAAAGACAGGGAGACAGTGAATGGATTCAAGGCCTCAGATCCAAAGACTTTGGAATTTTCAGTGCTAGAAATGTTGAAGCTGTGGGGTCCAGGGACAGTTTCCTGAGTCTCTCGATGCCCTTCTCAGAAGTCTTATTTTCAAGAGCAGGGTCTTTGCCTTTGGAGCTTCTCTCTCTTCTTTGTCCTTTGGAGTAGAAGAAGCAAGAGAAGACACAGGTTTGCTCCATGGAGCAGGAAGATGACTCTTTAATATCAGTTTATCCCTTCTGTTCTGAAGGGCTTTGTGGTCAAATGAAGCAACGGTCTCACATTCAGTGTCGAGATGTGCTGCCCCCAGACAGTACACACAAAGTAACAGGGGATCCTGCAAGGAATTTTTTACATTTAGCACACTTTATGAAACTCTAAATACATTAAAGCAGCAGCTACAAACTTTTAGTACTATAAAAGACTACACTAAACTATTATGAGGCCTAGAAAAAGCTACAACATAGAAAAAATATACAAATTTTATATACAATGTATACAGGATAGGGGAGGTAGACAAATAAGCTGCAGTTAAGTAGAACACATATTTATAAATATAGATGTTCCCTAGCAAAGTGAACAAAAACACTTATCCCAGCATGGAGATAACAGCCTCTGTAACAATTTGGTTCTGGTGGTAAATGAGATGTGAGGTATTTTGAAAATAGTAAGGGAATTATGAGTGAGGAGGAGTCAGAGTCCTGGAATCAAAGGTTTGGAGGTGCCAGGGCCAGATTAGGGTCAGACCAGAGTCCCACTCGTTGAATCATATGAAAATGGGCATCATCGGCTCCATGCCTTTCTTGGCAAGCATGAGGCAAAGAGAATTATAATCAGCCTTCCATGCACTTTAGAATGAGAAGCAAAATCGGTGGGAATGGCAGGAATGTGTGCCATGGGATGGAAAATGTACCTTCCTTAATTCTTACTTGGCGTGCTGTACTGAGTAGGACTGCAGAACATCCTCCCAAGTGATGAAAAAGTCAATCTCTAGAGCGTCCCACTTCAGGGATTCCTTTAACGGACACGATCAAACCATAGTTAAAGGACAGAACTGAAGGTGTGAGCTGTGAGAATCCAATGGCTTGTTCATTTCTCAGGGTTGTGACAGCCGTTACTGTTTGTCCACTGCCAGATGAGCAACACCTTCCCTGAATAGTGGAATAGGACTTTGTGACTCTATGTTTAGGTATTAAACAATGCACTGATTTGCCTGACTAGATGAAAGGACAAGGCAAAACTCCGTCATCAGGATCTTCAGAACCACTACAACTGCACTCATCTCCAACTAGCTGATGTGGAGGTTCCTGTCCAGGGGTGGGGGAGGAGGAGAACCGCACACTTTGCACTATACGGGAAGAGCAGTTCCAAAAGGTGGAGTCCTTTGTTCTGAGTACTGACAATCTGTGACCAAATGACTTGTAATCACTCCCTGGAATCAAAACGGCCCATCTCAGGCTCCAAACAACCAATCCAACCAAAGGGAAGGATACTGCAAGATGCGCCTTCTAGAGAGAGAACCAATGGCACATATATCAACCACCATCCTCCATTGAAGCAGACAACTACTGCGGGCTTGAACCCTTTCCAAATTATCCTGAGCTCGATACCCATATGAACTGGAAGGCTGGTATAGTAAAACATATTTTGGAGGGCTAATCAGTTAAACTACTCATGCCCTTATTGTGACACTCCAACTTACATTTATGACCATTTGCAGGACCCTTCCACTGGTCACCTTGCAGAGAGAGTTCTTTGATAGCCACAATCTTATACCTGGTTACAAAGTAGGTCAAAAGCTTCAGCCTTCAGGTTAAAGAATTACACTGACACAATAGGTAGCAGTTTTAAAGTTATGCCCTTCTCAGAAACAAGAGCAATGCTGACAAGGATTTTGGCTTATTAGCTGATGGCCATTAAACATAACATACAATCCCTTGTTAGGCATATAAGCACAAAACCACAAATGATAGCTGGTAACATGATCCAAACTATGAAAGTGGCAAAAATGAACCTGTAAACTTGGGAGACACATGCTTATGTATCCAACTGGTTACATCACAAGTCTTGGAAAGGACGTTAAAAAGTTTCTGGACTTTGATTAATCCAACATTTTAGTCATATAGTGGTTGATGAAGAAGAAGAATAAAAAACAGCCAAGACCCATGAAAAGAAGGCTCTTGAGGTAAGAACCTGGGTTAACAGCATCACAAACTGAAGCTGCCGCTCTCTGGGATGTCAGGCCGGCCTCATACTCAATATTCCCAAAACATAGTTAAAAATGTATAGCAATTACAAGTGTTACATTAAATACAAGAAAACATTCTTTACTATGGTGTCTCAAATCACACTGGGTAAAAAAACTGCTACACTGACTTCAATGAATAACTAAGAAATAAGCCTGCGGAGGCCACCTGGTGATTTGGGTTAGGGCTAATCCTGAAAGTTTTCATTTTTAAAGATCACTGTATTAAACAAGAAGCCTGTAAGATGAAGTGAAACTGAATAATAAACAATATCAAAGTTCAAACAGAAGTGTGAAACTCAAGGCTAAACCTTTACAGATATACCACACTTTAAAAAAGCTGAAAGACAATATTAATGCACACAATTAAGTTACTTAAGTTTGCAAAGGATTTTGCAGCAAATACTCAACATCTGACTCCTGGGTATAAACAGTACACTTTGTTCCATATATTTTATTGCCTACAGTGGCAATGTACCACAATGCTGAGAAAGCTGTTATCAAACGATTTAAATTGGTATTTTGTACATATAAAACAGTAGCCAAACGTGCATCACTGATCTGCAGTGTTCACTTGGGAAGAAGCAAATCATGGCAGCTGAAGTAAGGCTAACAGCTAATAATTTAGAGAATATGGATTGAAATACAATCAGGTGGGGAAAGTAAAGAAACTCAGATTAGAAGTATCGTTTTTTTTTTTATTTCTCTTATATTTTCTCTTGTATTCTAAACTACAAATAATCAACTCATTTATATATATATATATATATATATATATATATATATATATATATATATATATATATATACACACACACACATGTACACGCACACATTCCCACCCACACTATATATATATATATATATATATATATATATATATATGTCTACTTACAAATCTTGAAATACTGAAACAAGTGATAGTCAAAGGCTAGATTACTGTGTGTGTGTCCCCAAGTCCCTGACTACTGGGTCAACTAAGGGGGTGCGTTGTCAATATGATAGCTACCAGTGATGGATGACTTCCCAAAGGATACGGTTTTGCATTTCTTGGCATTTAGTTTTACTCCATGGCTGTGACACCAGCTGTGTCAGCCCCTCCTGGACAACATTTGTGTCAGTGTGGGATTCAATGACAGCTCCTAATTTGCAATCATCTGCAAATTTAGTCAGCCAGAGACCATTCACATTGGCCTTGACTTTAGAGAAGTAAATGCCAAAAGGAGAGGTCCAAGTACTGATCCCTGAGGTACTCCACTTGTGACTGGCCTCTTTGTAGAGGTGGACTCCCTAGTTGCAACTATCTGGGTCTCGTCTGTGAGCCAGTTGGCTACTCCACTGGGTGACATACAAATTTGTACCTAACCTCGAGTTTGTCAACAATGTCCAAGTGGGGTATTGTGTCAAATGCCTTGGCCAGGGCAAGGTAGGTGTGTGAACCATTTTGCCCTCACCCATTGCTTTGGTGACGTTCTGAAAGAAGTCCACCAGGTTGAGTAGGGTTGATCTGTCCTTGACAAAACCAAATTGGGTTGTGCCCAGTGTCTGAAGGTTTACTATATCACTACTGATCATTTCCATGATAATTCTTTCCATGGCTTTACATATAAGATTAGTGAGACTTATGGACCTGTAGGTTCATAGGTTCATAGGTTCATACTAGGCTATCTGCCCAAGGGCATTTATAAGCCTAGCCCATAGTTATGTGGCTTTCGCCACCCCTTTAGTTTGAATAAAAACTATGCCTATCATTTTGCTGTGCCTCTGTCAAGCAGTGACACTGAAGTAATCCCTGGGGTATATCTGCAATCTCCCATCCATTGGTCAAGATTCCTCTTGAACAAGGCCAGAGAGGTGCTCTGCCTCACATGTACCGGGATTTTGTTCCACAGCATAGGGAGTCTCTGGGTGATGAATCTGTCCCTCCAGCATGTTCTATTTATAACCGTGTCAAGGTTTAAGTCTCCCGCCCTTGTGGTTCTGAGGGATCTAGATTGTTTGAGGTGAAGCATATTCATCAAATCTGGGTTTGACATGGCCTTATATGTCAGGCACAGGTCACCTCTGAGCAAGCGGTATGAGACTGAATAGAGCTGGAGTTCTTTCAGTCGGGCAGCATAAGACACATTTTTGAGACCCTTTATCCTTTTGGTGAGGAACTTTTGGGGCCTTTCAAGCTGCAGCAGGTGTCTGGTCAGATACATTCCGAACGGGGCATTGTACTCAATCATAGGTCTAATGAGTGATGAGTACAGGGGGACGATGACCTCCCTTGATCTAGATGTGAATCCCTTCATGATCAGGTGGGTGATATAGAAGGTTTTCCTAACTACTTTAGCAACATGAGTGTCAAACGAAAGACTACTGTCAACCTGGGTCCCCAGATCTCTGATGACTTTTTCTGTGCTCAGTGGATTGCCACTTATATGGTAGCTAGGGGTAACCTTGTTTTTCCCGAAGGGTATGACTATGCATTTTATGGCGTTTAACTTCAGGCCATGGCTCTGGCACCAGTTATCCGTTTCTGTGAGGCCCTTCTGGAGGATATCTGTGTCAGATGTGTTTTCGACTATGGCGCCCAGTTTGCAGTCATCTGCAAACTTTGTCAGCCATAACCCTCCTGTGTTTGCTTGTACTTCAGAAAAGTAGATGCCGAACAAGAGTGGACCCAGGACTGAGCCCTGTGGGACACCACTTGTGACAGGCTTTGAGTCTGACATGGCTCCAGCAACTCTGACCCTGTGGGTTCTGTCGCTTAGCCAGTTTGCAACCCATCTTGTGATGTATGGGTTTACATTCAAGCTGATGAGTTTTTCGATGATACCTGAGTGGGGTATTGTGTCAAGGCCTTTGCCAGGTCGAGGTAGGCTGTATGGACTGCCTTTCCTCATCAATGGCCTTGGTGACTGTCTCGAAAAAGTCAACCAAGTTTAAGAGGCAGGATCTGCCTTTGACAAAGCCAAACTGGGTTGGATCCAAAGTCTGCAAGTTCCCTATGTCTTTATTTATGAGTTCCATTATGATCCTCTCCATGGCTTTGCAGATAAGGCTTGTCAAGCTAATGGGGCGGTAATTTCCAGGGTCTGTGGAGGCACCGCCCTTATGAAGTGGGACCACAGTCGCCGCGCCACTCCTTGGGTAATGATCCTGAGGTGAGGCTAAGATTAAACAGCTGTCCTAACTGTGGGTTTAATTCCTCGTTGAGTTCATGAAGCACACAGCCGGGGACACCATCCGGTCCCATGGATGCTGTGTTTTTGCTTTAGTGTGGGCAGTTCTCATCTGGGCGTTGGATATGTTTGGGGGGCTACAATCCTGTGGAATAGTTTTCTCTCCTTTGGGGGGGGGGGAGAAGTTTGCACTGAACCTGTCAGCCAGTATGTTGGCAATGTGTGTAGGTTCAGTAATTTTCACATCATTTTGAACTAATTCTGAGCATATCTGGGAGTTTCCTCCTAGGTTTCTAACATAGCTAAAGAAGGCCTTATGATTCTCTTTAGAGTCCTTGGCGATTTTTCTCTCAAAATTTGCCTTGGATGATTTTATGAGAGCTCTTAGTTTTTACTTATAATGATCAAAGGTGTCTTACCTTTCAAGGATTTTGCTCTATCTTGTAGTAGCTTCCTCCTTTTGTTGTAGAGCTTGTTTATGGCTGGGGTCCACCAGACTGGACGCTTGCCTTTGGTACAGAGAGTCTTAGTTTTGTTTGGGATTGCCTGATCCATACAGTCCTGTAGGTGCTGGTAGAAGGCATTTGTAAGTGATTCAGCGGTTTGAGTAATGTTTACCACTGGCTCAGGGGCCTTAAAGGAGACCACACTAGTTTTAGAAGTGTGAAATCGGCTTTTGAGAAGTTTTTCACTGTGGTCTTTTTGTTTCAGGTGGGGGCGGATGAGGACCTCCAGCGAGATTAGTTTATGATCTGATCTCACCAGTGAGGGGTATACTTCCGGTGTTGAACATTTTGATCCCATGTTCGTGATGATGAGATCAAGTATGTTTTCTCCTCTTGTGGGGATGGTGACTAGTTGTTCCATGGCATTTGAGTTTATGAACTCCAGGAATCTTTGGGTTAGAGTGTTCGGGCTTGAGTAGTGTTCCCAGTCTATATTAGGGTAGTTGAAGTCACCTAGTATGATGGTGTTTGGAGATACATTTATCCCTCCAATGTTTTCAGGAAGGCCATGTGAGGTTCCTGAGTTTGAGAGGGTGGCCTGTAACATGCTACAAATTGCAGAGCAGTCTTGCCTATGGTTAATTGCACCTGGATGGTCTCCGATGCATCGTGCGTTGCCACCAACCTTGAGGTGTGGGTGTCCTTTATGAATATGGACACCCCTCCTTTCTTGGTGTTGTCCGGATTTTGGGGCCGAACGCATGATATGAGGTGAAACCTGTTAGTGCTGGGGTGCTCTCAGGAGCCTTGAACCAGGTTTCTGTCACAGCACAGACATCGATGTTCTCCATATTGAGAAGGGCCTCGAGTGCATGCATCTTGAGATTGAGACTTCTGGCATTGAGAAGCATTACCCTTAGTTTTTTCCTTTTGGTGTTCTAGGGTGGTAGGTTTAGAATTTGAGCCTTGCCTAAAAAGGCACTATGGGGTGGCAAGAGCCTTTGCCAATATCCGGAAGCCCAGGGTGACAGGTGCAGGCCGCCCTTTGCGAAGCAGCGTGGCTTGTCCAGCATGTCATCCCAGGCAGACAGACATTGGATCCCCTTTGAATGACACCAGAATTTAAGCCAATTATTAAAGCTGATCATCTTATCACTGTATTGTGGCATCATTCTAGGTGAAGGTAGGATACTGCTCAAGGTCAGGGTCATACCTGCCTGGGCTACATAATCAGAGAGCTCCTCGATGTCCCTTTTCATGTAGTCCAAGGAGGTGCGCCTCAGGTCGTTGACACCAGCGTGGACAATGACTGAGTCGTACTTGTACCTGCTGTTGAGAGACCTGAGTGCTTGCGTTATGTGGCGGATTCTAGCGCCCGACAGGCAGCTTACTGTGACCTTCTCTTTACTCAGTCTGGTGAGCGGACGCCAGTGTGTCTGACTATGGAATCACCAATGACAAGTGTGTCTGGCATTTTGTTTGGCCTTAAGGGCTGTGACTGTTTGACACTCTGACTGTGTGGTCTATGTGTTGCATGTGTTGGGTCGTGAGGTGGTAGTTGTTTGGGTGTCTGCTTTGGTGGCCTCTGCTGTTTTGGTAAATTTTTGATCAGAGCCTCCGAGTATGTCTTTGTGTGAGTATGTGTATGATTTGAAGTTGTGATGGTACCATGTGTGACTGGGTATGTATTGTGTGTGGTTACCTTCTCCTCCTGTCTGGTCTTGCCAGTCCTAAGTTGAGAGAGCTCAGCCTCCAGTTTGGCCGTATAGTTGCATCTCTCGCATGTATTTGTGTTTTGTGGGAGAAGGAGAGGATTGTCTGTGTACATGAGGCAGTTGTAACATTGCCTCAATATTCCCAGGTTCACCAGTTGAGCTGGAGAGGACACTAGCAACTGATCCCTCGACATACTAGAAGTAGTAGATAAAGAGACTTTCAAAGGACTCCGGGGGAAGTGGGTTTTAGGCTGGTGGGGTACTATCTATAATAAGAGTGCTTTATCAAGGTGCAAGTACTGTAGGAGTAAGTGTAAATGTAGGAGTAAGTGTAAATGGAGCCGGTTCCCATGGTCTGTAGACGAATCACATTTGTGCAGAAGGATGACTGTTGCTTTTCGCCATTCATGAGGCATGAAGCCTATTTGGAGGCTACAGTTAAATAGCAATTCCAGAGGCCTTGACAGGTCATGTTTCATGCTATTTAGAAGGCATCCTGGGATATTGCCTGGGCCCATCGATGCAGTATTCTTGGCCTTAGAGAGAACATTAAGGACCTGTTCCCTAGTGATAGCAGGGGAGTTATATTTGATGGTATTTTCTGAGGGAAAGTTGAGGGGGAGAGAGGGACAAAGTTGCAGCTGAATTTATCTGCCAGTAGGTTTGCTATATCTTCTGTCTCAGTGTAACCGGCTCCATTTACAATGAGCTCTACACACAATTGTGTTTTGCCTTTGAGGTTGTGGGCATAGCTAAAAAAAGTCTTGTGGTTGTCCTTGTCCTGGGATGCCAAATTTACCTCAAATTTGGCTTTGGTAGACTATTTGTCCTCTGAGTTGTTTTAGTTTGATGAGAGTGGTTTTATCATGCTGGGTGCCACACCTCCTAATTTTTGCCATGATTTTCTCCCTTCTGTTATACAGCCTATTAATTTTGTGATTCCACCAGGGTGGCTTGTTTTTTTTTTTTTTTTTTTTTGAGTTAGTTCTGTACTTCTTCCCGGTAGGTACAGCTGCCTCTATGCAGCTATTAATGTTTGTACAGGGTTGTGAACAGTTCTGCATAAGCAGCAGTGTTCTCAGGGTTTATGGGGGGGCTTGAAATTTTGCCAGGTTATCACCTAACAGCAGAAGGTTAGCCTTAAAGTAGTTCCTGAATATTCCAGGTTTTATTTTTACTTCAGGAGACTATTTTATGGTCTGACCTTACCAGAGAAGACATTACAGTAGGGAGTGTGCAGCACTCTCCCACATTAGTGAGGACCAGATCCAATATGGTTGCACCCCTGGTTGGTGTATTGACTATCTGGGTCCTAGAAGTTTGTCTTTACAAAATCCAGGAATCGCTGTGCTTGTATGTCTGGTGTCATATAGGATTCCCAGTTAACAGTGGGGTAATTATAGTCACCCATGAATATGGTATTGGGATGGATGGTGGGTGCTTCTAATAAGTTTAAATGCATGTTATGGGTTTCCTGTGTCATAGAGGGGGACCTATAGCTTGCAAGGAAGTGGCATTGTATTTTGCCTATGGTGATTTGAACATGGAGCGGTTCTAGTGCATTGTCCTGCTTGACCAGATTTGAAGTATATTTATTTTTGATGTAAAACAGAGACACCTCCACCTTTAGTCCCGATCTGTGTAGTAGCTGGTCAATGTGTGGAAGGCATTATAACCTTGCACTGTTGGTGTGCTCTCCATGGCTTTAAACCATGTCTCAGTGACCTCACAGACATCAACATTCTCTAGGGTGAAGAGAGCTTTTAGGGAGTGAAGTTTTTTGTTTAGGCTTTTAGCATTCAGTAGTAATACCTTCAGATTTTCTTGGTTTTGAATTGCTATATCAGCAGTACTTTCAGTTTGGAATTGCCTAAAAAAGGCACTATGGGGGAAGGCAATGTTTTAGCTAATATTCAAAAGCCTAGAGGGGAGAGGTACAGACCATCACTGGCAAAGCAATGTGGTCTGTTGACTATCTCCTCCCACACTGACAAATACTGCACTCCCTTAGAATGACACCAGAAACTACGACAGTTATTAAAGTCAATCACCTTTTGTTCATATCGTGGCACCATCCTTGGAGAAGATAAAATTCTGGTTAGTGCTAGGCTCGTACCAACCTGAGACACACATTCCGAGAGCTCCAGGAGGTCTTTCTTCATACAGTCAAAGGGAGGTACATCTCAGGTCATAAATGGAATATGACTGAATCATATTGACACTTGTGGTCCAATGACCCGAGTGCGTGCATAATGTGGTGGATCCTAGCCAAACTGACTTTCTCCTTACTCAGCCTGGTGAGAGGTGCATCAGTGTGTCTCACAATGGAGTTTCCAAAGACCAGAATGTTGGACTGTTTGGTGGCTTGCGTTATGGACTTGGAGATGGAGGCTCCATTAGGTCTAGCTTAACGTGTTGATGTGGGGGGTGTTTTGAAAGTGCATTTGGGGCTGCTGAGGCTATTTGCTATGTGTACTTCGTCTAGGAGTTCTTTGTGGTTTAGGAAAGTTACATTTAAGTGCCTCAGCATACGTGGGTCTCTATGTCTGCTTTGAACTGGGAGTGATGGGTACAGCATGTGTACTACTGACGACCTTACTGACATTAGGTGTACGTTTATGTGAGACCTTTGCCTCCACTGACATTGTGTAAATACATCTCACACATACCATATCATCAGTTTGCTTGAGAATTAACTGGTTGTCAGTAAACATGAGGCAATTTCTACATTGCCTCAGGATGCCCATATCCACCAAGCCGGTAACAGAGATAGTGGGAAAGTTCATATCCATGGCAAGAGACCCTTTTTATTGGTTAGACAGTTGCAGTAAGAATATAATAGCAATGTCTGGAGTATCCAGTTTGCAACACTGAGGACAGTGCTTGTCACTGCAAACTAGTTGCCCTGTGTGCAACTAGGTATAGTACAAATTTCAATCGCATTTACAGGAAAAATGTCACAAAGTGTCTGTGCTTATACAGGGTACTGTCAAACACTTGAAGGAAACTAATACATACAGATGAAGTATTTAGGCAGATATTGTGAAATTACAAACAAATCAAGTAATACTTACTGAAAACAAAGAATAAGGTTGTCAAGAATGATGAAAAGAGGGGAGTCACATGAATGACTAGTGCCTGGCTACTACTAGTACAGGTTTCATCACAGCTTCACTCTGCTGGGATACAATGCTCGTTTGCTGCTACTCTCACCAGAAGCAAAACTTTAGCATCAATCCCAAGACAAGAAGCAAGCCACAGCCTGTTTGGTGATCCACAGTTTTGTCCCAGATGATGCAAGAGTCCATAGGTCTGTTGCAGCTTTTTCCTGGTAGATGAATTAAACAGCCGCCAAACCAATCAGGAACGTTAAGAACAGACCCTCACTGTCCAACCAGAAATGGTCAGGAGTGAATGCACTTTGCTCCTTCTCTCACCAGGAGCAGAATACAAAAATAAATTCCAAGCTGTCACCTATGAAGCAGTTATTAGGCTTTCTGGTGATCAGCAGTCTCCAGGAAAAAATGTCCCTGTGCTCCTTCTCGCCAGGAGAAAACAGATGCACTAATCTCAAAATGACTAATGAGAGGCAGAATGTGGACTCGCCAATAACTGGTGGTCTTGCAATAGACGTTTAAAGGTGAGATGAAAAAATGGGTTAATATCCTAAACACTTAAGCAGTTAGATATGAAAGAGGGGGTAAAGTACACAATTGTGTACACTTACCATAAAAGTAGATGTTCGAGTGTATTCACTGCTGCAGTCATTACATTTGGGTTATCTGCTTGCAGGTAGCACTCAGTCGGCCTGATTAACAAAGTCTTGGGTCCTGCGTTGGTTGCTGTCCCTTCTTCCATGACGTCAGGTCGTCGGGGGTATAAAACATGCAGCTGATGCCATTACATCAGTTTTTTCTTGCCCCAGATGTCAGGTGCCCCCCTAATGGGAAACAATTAAATATAAAAGTACAAAGATATACCTCCAACAAAAAAGCAAATACACCAAAAAGGCTTTTAAGCATAGTAAAGGAAAGTAGAGGTATAGCCAAAAGAAGTTAGGGGGCTGGAGGGAGGGTACCCAGGACTGCAACACTGAATACACTCAAACATCTACATTTATGGTAAGTGTACACAACTGTACTATGTTCTTCGTGTTTCACTGTTGCAGTCATTACATTTGGGTAGATTCCCAAAGCTACGGTTGGGAGGAGGAATTTAGATAGCATTAGGGCCAGCTATAAGACCCTGCAAGACTGCAGTGGCAAAGTCAGCTTTGGATTTAGAGAAAACTGGCAAATGATAATGCTTGGTGAAAGTATGTACAGAACTCCAGGAAGCACCTTCTAGGATGTCCCTGGTAGGGACGCCTCTAAGACAAGCTGTAGAGGTAGATGCAGCCCTGGTAGAGTGAGGTCTGATCCACTGGGGTCATAGGTTTTTCATGGTGCTTATAACAGAAATGAATGCAATGGCTTCTCCATTTAGAAATGGTTTGCTTTGAAATAGCCTTCCCCTCTGCCCCTGCAGCAAATGCCACCAGCAGTTGTTCAGATTCCCTTTGAGGTTTAGTCCTGTCCAAGTAGAATCTAAGTTGTCTGTGCACATCTAAGGAATGCAGTATCTGTTCCCCTTTATTCTGTGGATTGGAAAAGAAGGTTGGCAAATGAATGGACTGATTAAGAGCCACACTGGATACCACCTTGGGCATGAAGGATGGATTGGTTATGAGGGACACCCTGTCCGCATGAAAGATGATGAAAGGCTCCACTGCCATAAGGGCCTGTAATTCAGATACCCTTCTAGCTGAAGTGATTGCTAAAAGGAAAGCTGTTTTCCAAGAAAGAAATTTTAAGTCTGCAGTAGCAGCTGGCTCGAAAGGAGGTAGAGTGAGTTTCTCCAAGACAAAGTTAAGGTCCCAGGCTGGGGTTGGAGCTCTCCTGGGTGGTCTCAAATTTTTGGCCCTTCTGAAGAACTGCTTGAGCAGTGGATGAGAGAAGAGGGGATGTTCTGTGTTATAATGAGCTGAAATGGCTGAGGCGTGGATTGAAATGGAGGAAAAAAACAGGCCCTTGTGAAGCCTCTCAGTTAAGTATTGTAAAATCTAAGGTAAATTGGGCGCAGCTGTGCTCATCCCTTGAGATTGGCTCCAGGCACAGAATCTTTTCCATTTTTTAGCATAAGATTTTCTAGTACTAGGCCTCCTTGCCTCTAAAATGACATCCATCACAGGTTTGCTGATGGATGGTAAGAGAGAGATTAAGTAATTAGCCAGGCTGCAAGGTTCAGTGTTAGAAGCGGAGGGTGCAGAATCTGGTTCTCCTGCTGAGACAGCAGGGAAGGAGTCCGAGGCAGGTGCCATGGAGATACCGTGACACACTGCACAGGAGGGGGTACCAGTTTGGAGCGGTCTGGAGCAATCAAAATCATCTTTGGTTTGTCGTGTTTGATTTTTAGTAGTACTTTGGAGAGCAGAGGCAGAGGGGGGAAGGCAAAGACTGAGGTTTTTCCAGCTGAAGGACAGATCATCCACTTCCCAGGCTTGTTTGTGGGGAGTCCTTGTGCAAAATTTGTCCAATTGGTAGTTCTGGGGAGAGGCAAACAGGTCTATATCTGGGCTCCCCCATTTGCTTGTCAACATGTTGAAAATCCTTGGTTCCAGTTTCCACTCGTGTGGGTCCATGAGGTTTCTGCTTAGTCCATCTGCCAGTGTATTTAATTTTCCTGGAAGGAATTGAGCTTGTAGGTGCACTTGGTAGCTCAAGGCTGTGTTCCACAATACCATGGCTAGTCTGCAGAGAAGGTAATAATGTGCACCCCCCCCCGCTTGTCTATGTATCACATAACAGTGGTGGTGTCCGTCTTTACCATTAGTTGTCCTGAGGAATGTGGTCCTTGAAGGCTGTCAGAGCATTCTATACAGCTAACATTTCTTTTTGATTGAGTAAAACCACAACAGGCACCCAAAGAGGCAGAAGGTAATAATAAAACACGTGCCTGTAGGTGTAAGCTATTAATTCAATTGGGAGGGGTATATAAGCAGGCACAGCCTTCATTCATTCATTTTACATCTGAAGAAGTCTGGTGGACGAAAATGCTTTGTATTGTGTGGCGTTTATGTGATTAAACCTGCTGCTTCTTACACCTACAGGCTCATGTTTTATTATTACCTTCTGCCTCTTTGGGTGCCTGTTGTGGTTTTACTGGTTCTTGGTTCTGTGGCACCCTTTCCTTGGAGTTTTTGGATTACTTGTTACATGGAGGTATCTGAGGCAGAGGCTAGCTTCCAGGATGGGGAAGCAGTTCAAGGTACTGACCTGGATTCGTGCCTGTCTCGTGTGGAGGGGCAGCTTACCCAATTGATTTCGCTTATGACCAGTAACTCTCAGCGAGGGAAAGACAGTTCTTTTGATATCGACCCTATGAGGCCTACCCACAGGAAGGATTGCATTTCCACTCCTGCATGCAATCAGGAAGCCGATTTGGATCGCAGACAGACTGATGTGCCTGAAGAGGAAGTAACTGCAACTTCTTCCGGTTTGCCAAGGGGCACTAGAGGTGAGGCTGCATTACAGAAGGGAGCTGCAACTAAATTTTGTTATAATCATTTGGCACTGAATTCCCAGAACCAAGGTCCGAATGGACAGTCCTCCCTTTTAGGGGAACATGGTGTTCAGGGACATGCTCCTGTGGAAATGACTGATAGTATGGCTAATGCTGACAATGGAGTGCACGAGTGGATGGACTCTTCCTCTTTGGCTTCATGGCTTGTTAGTTACAAGTCTTTTTCCAGTCACCAAGGTACTGATAATAACTTTATATTTAATGACCGGGATGTTGAGAAAGACAGTGAAGTGTCTTATAGAGCCAGTATTAAAAAACTCACTGATTTAATTTACAAACATAAAACTCTGGGTATTGACAATTGTTACTTGCATGACTGTATTAAAAGGGGTATAGCACCCAAAGGATTGCGTTTTTATAAGTTTCCGAACAATGTAGTGGAAGGCTCCCCCTTTCACAAAGAATTGTTGAGTATTTTTGACCGTAGTGGTTTTGAAGTCATGAAAGCCCTGATTAAAGAAAATGAAAGGATTATGGGACAAGTATATCAGGAGATAGAATACATTAATGAAGTAGTGACCAAAGATCTTATGTTTTCTGTTGAAAATGAGAAGAGAAAATATTTTATTATTAAGCAACAGGTGGAAGAAAAATGTCATGTTATTTTTAAATGGAAGTGTGGCAAAATAGATAAGGCTTTGAGGGATTAGACAGAAAAAAAAGCATAACCGTACCCTAAGAATGACAAATTTGGTCGAAAAAATAACATTTTTTTTTTGATAAATCTGGACCACAACACAGTACTTATTCCTCTTCTTTTCCACCAGGGGGACACAATGCCTGGGACTCTATGGACCATAGAGTGATCTACAGTGATTCAGGGATGGGGGAACATCAGGATTCAAACAATACTGAATTCCCTGAACTTAGGAGATCAGATAGGTTAAGGCACAAATCCCCTGTGCAGTATTTTTACAGGGGTCCCTCAAACGGCACGAGATAAATAAGAGTGGTAGCCAGGAAGGGGGACTAGCCAACATGTTGGACCAATGGAGTACAGGGAATATTACTGTGGATGGACCATGTCACACCCTACATGACTTTAAAATTTACAATTACAGCAGTGAGGAGATTTACAGGAAACATTTTCTTTTATTTTCAAAAGGTTTTAAATTCATCCCCTCTACAGGGGGTAATTTAGTGGACAGCTTAATAGACTTGAGGATTTTTCTACGGAAAAAGAATTTAGATATGTTTCAGGGGCAACAGGATGGTGGCACTAATAGTGGTATTAGAAGACCGAGTACCTATAATCCCCCTATACATCCCCAGCTAAAAAATTTTGAAAGGGAGGTCAAAGAAGAAATCAGGAATGTTTACAGGGGTGGATGGCATGGTAAATTTAACATGACTAGAGAAGAAAAGGTACCTCTCAAATCCATTCAAGAAAATAGATACCTGAGGGTGATGCAACCCAACAAAGGTGGAGGGGTGGTCTTCATGGACAGTATTTTGTATTCCAGTAAGATGATGGATATGCTTAATGATACCAACAGGTATGTTAGGGTATCCAAGAATGAGATTAACTTAGCATACCGTAAGATTGATTTGGTTTTACAGGACATGCTGAATGACAATTTTATAAACCAGGACACTTAAGTATCTCAGTGTGGACAGACCCCGTGTCCCTGCTATTTTCGGGATACCCAAGGTACATAAAAGTGTGGAGGATTCACCCCTGAGACCAACTGTGGCAGCCAATGGCTCTAAAACCCATCCGTTGACCAAATTTTTGGATATAAAATTAAAAGATATTTGGGTTAGGGCCAATGGTATACTTAAGGACTCATGGAAATTTTTGAGAAGCATTAATAGCAACATGTATTCAGATTCCTTAATATTTGTAACCCTTGATATTCAGGATTTATTTAATGTGATTCCACATTCTACAGGGTCAGAATGGTTCCATGATGCCATTCACCAACATGGAAAACTTGACCACAATACTTTTCTGGTTTATACAGAGTTGATGGATTTGGTATTGAAACACAACTTTATATTTTTTGAGGGTGAGTTGTTTAAACAGATCCAGGGAGTGGCCATGGGGGCAAGTTGTGCCGCTACTTATGCCAACATTGTGCTCATGGTTTGGGAAGAGAAGTTTGTGTTCCAGTCTGAATATGCACAATATTGGGTATATTACAAACATTACCTGGATGATATTTGCATTTTTTGGAAAGGTAGTATGGAAAAGTTAACAGAATTCATAGACTATCTAAACCATACCACTAATTTTTTGAAATTTACTTCCCATATTACACATGACTATATGAACTTTCTGGACGTCACTATTAAAAAAGACGTCCTAGGGCAGCAGTTTACATCTAATGTATATAGAAAGGAAACCTTTTCTAACTCATACCTACATTTCACTAGTTCCCATCCGTTTAAAGTGAAGAGAAGTATTATCAAGGGACAATTTGTCCATAGTTGTAGGATGACCTCTTTGGACTCTGACTTCGAAGACGAAAGTCATAGAGTCAAAGAAATGTTTATATCTAGGAAGTATCCTAACTAATTGATGAGGTTTTGGATGAAGTAAAGAATGGGAGAAAGGATAGGTTTGCCCCTATTTTGGGAACAGGAGATACAAGTGTGATAGTACCAATAAATGTGCAGGGTACCACACAACAACCAGGGGTGATGTTACCAGGGATGAAATCAAGAAACCTTGGGGGTAACTATGTGATGTTTTATAATCAGAATACCTCTAGGGTTAAAAACATTACTACTCAACACTGGAGCAGGTTTAGGTGTTATTCAGAGTTGGACGTTTTGTTTACTAACACCCTAGGATTCACACATAAAAAAGGCAGGAACCTCAAGGATTTGCTGGAGCATAATGCTTCTATTGTTTCATGTAAGAAATTGGGAACCTACAAATGTGAGGCATGTGCCCAATGCCCATATATACTTGGACAGGATTCTGTACACATCCTGTCAAGAGACTATCAGATTCAGAGTAGTAGTTTTTCCAACTGTAATAGTGAAGGCTTGATTTATTTAGCCCTATGTAAAACCTGTGGTGCATTTTACACTGGAAAAACTACTCGTAAACTCAAAAGGAGGATTTATGAGCATTTATATGCTATTAGAGTCGAAGATATTAAAAATGCCTTGTTTAAACATACACTGACATGTCCCCAAGCAAAATGGGTCTTCTTTGTTGTAGAGAAGATGCAATGTGATGTGAGGGGGGGGGCTGTGGGAAAATAGGATAGAGGTGAGAGAAATATTTTGGCAGTTGTTATTGGAAGCCAATAGATTCCCACGGCTGAATGAATACATATCCATTGCCCCTATTTTAAAAATGAAAGCTGCAAAACTATAAAATAAGTACATATATTGATTTGTGATGGCTTTAGTATTTATATATTTATTTTAAAGTTCTTTTAAAAAATGTGCATGTTTTTATCTACTTTCATCTGTATTTGTGGCAAGTTGGTAGGTTGTCACGAATATTTTCGTTACAGGATTTAATTGGTGTCAATTAAACAATTTTTAACTATTAATTAAATTGGGAGGGGTATATAAGCAGGCACAGCCTTCATTCATTCATTTTACATACGAAGAAGTCTAGTGGATGAAAACGCTTTGTATTGTTTGGCGTTTAGGTGATTAAACCTGCTGCTGCTTACACCTACAGGCTCATGTTTTATTATTACCTTCTGCCTCTTTGGGTGCCTGTTGTGGTTTTACTGGTTCTTGGTTCTGTGGCACCCTTTCCTTGGAGTTTTTGGATTACTTCTTTTTGATTGATATGCAGGTGCATTTGACTTGGGTTCCATTTGCCCTGAATGCACTTCCCTGCCAGGTGAGCCCCCCATGCATAGTCTGATACATATGTTAGGGTTTGGGCGGCAGGGGGTGGTGTGAAAGGTAGTCCCTAGTTTTGTTGGCAGGCCTCTGTCCACCAAAGGAACTCTAGGCGTAGGCAAGGTATGATAGAAATCATTGTTTCTAGCTTTTGAGAAAGTTGACACCATAGGCTTTTTAGATACCACTGTAGTTTCCTCATATGCAGTCTTGCATATGGAATTAGAAGAATGCAGGAGGCCATGAACCCCAAGGCTTGCAGTATTTGTTTTGCAGACAGCAGGGTTTATGTGGCCACTTGTTTGAAGTAGGTTGTCAAATGAATTTGTTTCTCTGGCGTGAGGTAAGCCATCTGGGAAGTTGTATTCAAGCTTGCTCCCAGGAATATAATTTGTTGACAGGGTACCAGGGGTGATTTCTTTTCATTTATGGTGTACCCCAGACAAGTTAGAACCCTTTCTACAAAGGCCAGATGATTCAAAAGTATGTCCTGGCTTTCTGCCTGAATTAGCCAATCGTCCAGGTATGGGTATATATGAATATTTCTTTGCCTGCAAAATGCAATAACTGGAGCTAGGCACTTTGTGAATACCCTGGGCGCAGTAGATAAGTCAAAGGGCAGTGCAGAGAATGGATAGTGTGTGTAGCCTGCTTTGAAGTGTAGGTATCTTCTGCAAGATTCCCTGATTGGGATGTGCAGATATGCTTCTTTTAAATCTAGTGTTGCCAACCAAGCATCTTTGCCTTGCATAGGAAGTAACTGGTGAAGAGTCAGCATCTTGAATTTTGGCATCTCCAAAAAGGTGTTTAGAGTAGACAGGTCCAGGACAGGGCACCATGAATTGTCTTTTCTGGGTACCAGGAAAAGTCTCGAGTAGAAACCTTGTCCCTTTTCCACTTCTGGTACCTGTGGAATAGCCCCCATGCTTAAGAGAGAAAGTACTTGCTTTTGGGCCTCTGCCCACTGATTTGGGGGTAGGTCCAGCCACCCGCTTGGTGTTGGCAACGTGTGGAAGTGAAATCTGTATCCCTTGGACACTATATTTAAAACCCATTTGTCCTGGGTAATGAGTTCCCAATTCTTTGCATGAAGAACAATCTTTCCCCCCAAAGGGGCAGTCATTTAATAAGTGCTTGGAAATTTTAAAAGGAAGTCATTGAGACAGTTTACCATGGGGGGGAGGTGGAGGCCCCCCACTGCTTAGTTCTGTGTGTCCCCTGGGACTGAAACCTGGGGTTTATGCTGTGTCTGGGTTTGGCTTGAGAAGACCTGGAAGGGGCTGGAAAGGACCAACCCTTAGACGGCCAGTGCCTACTAAATCTAGGAGGCTGAACTTGTAAAAAAACCTTTAACAGTTTGCATAGATTTAGCTTTATCTTCTATCTTTTTAAGAACTTCCTCAGCCTTGTTGCCAAACAGGCTTTCCTGATTTAAAGGAGTATCCAACAATTTAGCTTTAACATGATCAGCCAAAGATTGCTCCTTAAGCCAAGCATGCCTTCTGAGCACAGACCCAGTAACAGCAGCCCTGCAAGAGGCCTCTAATGAATCAAAACCACATTGCAAAGTATGTTTTCCAACTTGTTCAGCAGAATGCATTAAATCCTGTAATTCTTTACTTTCCACAGTCAGGAATCAACATCATTTTCTGTTTAAGCAGTCCAATAACATGTTGCCGATACTTTAACATGAAACTGGCAGTTTAAAGCCCTAATAGCCAGGGTTGCAGAAGTGTAAACCTTCTTACCCCATCTATCCAGCACCCTGGAGTCTCTATAAGAAGGGGTAGGATTGCAGTAGAAGCCTTAATGCCCTTGGGCCCCTGTGAAATAGTCTCTGGATCTGCAATAGGATTTTTGAAAAGGAATTTGTGGGACTCGGGGACCCTGTAGTATCGGTTAGGTTTTCTGGGAGCAGGAGGCAGGGACTCAGGGGCCCAACTAGATTCCAAAAAAGCATCAACAATGTCTAGTACAGGAGGAATAGCTAAAGGCCTATGCTGAGGTAGGAGAAGGAAATCCCTAAGCCTCTTTTTTGAATCTGAAAAATCCTGCCTTTCCCAGTGGAAATGCTCCCTTAGAGTATGTAAGGTTTCCCCAAAAGAAAAATCCTCAGGAAGGGAAGCAGAGAGAATGGAGTTCTCTGCATCAGAATCTTCATACGTAGATAAGGGCATATCCAGATCATCAAAAGAATCAGAAGATCCATAATCTTCAGTCCTAGGCCTCTTAGAAGGGGGGGGGGGGTTGGCTACCCCTGATTAGAGTTATTAGATCTTCAGCCATTCTTATCATTTGTTTTTTAGGCATAGAGGCCTGAGCATGTGGCCTGGGCGTCGTTTTTTTAGGCATGGATCGAGATTTAGGCCTAAGTAAAGAAGGAGACGTCGGTTTAATATGCAAGTTCATAGGCCTGAATACACCCTCAGAAGGCAGTGCCTGCACAGCAGCTCCGGACCC
Organism: Protopterus annectens; assembly: GCF_019279795.1. NCBI lineage: Eukaryota > Metazoa > Chordata > Ceratodontiformes > Protopteridae > Protopterus > Protopterus annectens. The sequence goes on along the minus strand of NC_056747.1, from coordinate 392,818,622 downwards.
ATCAAAGGTAGAGACATCCGTGGGTTCCATAGTTGAAGCATCTCGCGGCATACCGGACTACAAATGGGTCTCAGTAGAGGCCTGCGAATTAGAAGTAGCGTGCATCAGGGGCTGCAAAAGCGCCTCACTGAGCACCGGCGAACTGGCGACTGGCTTAGGAGAAGCGCCGTTGGCAGTTTTGGACCTCAGCGGCTTGTCTCTGTCTTTATCTTTGCATTTTTTTCAGAATCTCGGTAGTCGGATGGCTAACCGACAACATTTCTGGATAATTAAACCGAGAACCAAAATATTTAGAGGCGTAAATATACAGATGACGGATGTGCGCTGATTAAATAAAGCACAAAACCGACAGCAAGGTACGTCGTGGTCAGGGCCTAGGCAAGGAATACAGTACGGATGAAAATCTTTATGAGGTATTTGCTTTCCACAAGTAATGCAATTATTAACTTTTACTGACATTGGTAAGGAGCAAGACAAAGTTTCCCCAACGGGGTACTTAGCTTTAGTTGAAGACTTTGTTTCTGAAACTCAAAAACAAAAATTTCAGGAGTCTGACAACTGGCACTTGCGAACTGCTTCTGCTTCGGGCACCGCACGGCAAGAAAGACGGATGTAATGGTGTCAGCTGCATGTTTTATACCCCTGACGACCTGACATTATGGAAAAAGGGACAGCAACCGATGCAGGACCCAAGACTTTGTTAATCAGGCCGACTGAGGGCTACCTGCAAGCAGATAACCCAAATGCAATGACTGCAATAGTGAAACACTAAGAACATCTAAAGTTTTAGCTAAGTGGAGAGCCACTAATCTTTAAAGAGCCAATAGTTCTACTTTACAATACTGCTATACCCATATAAAATGTTACTGCAGACATAACTGGCAAGTGCTTGCTCTGCTAACTACCTGATACTATATTACCTGCTCCCTAATGGCCACTGCTATAAGCTTATCACCCTTTTGTGATGCAAAACGCAAAGTATGGCCTGTTATAATTTCTTTCAGAAACAAAACTCAATACCCAGTAGCAATGGATAGTGACAGACGTTTGGCAGTTTTTCCACCCTGAAGTGACCCAAACCAAATGGCCTTACCCTCCTAAACTAGTCTGCTAAAGGATACCTTCTGATAGTCGTGTAAGACAATTCTAAAAAGCTACTTACTGATTGTTTTCTTCAAACCTGCGAGTGACGAAGTCTGGCGCAACCCGCCCCATTCCCCCTAGCTTCGTTGGGGCTCACTCCACTCCTCTACCCCAATTCCTACCCACCCCCACTTTCCTTAGGGTTATACCCTCTAGGCCACACCTACCAATCAAGCTCAACCTATCGTGGTATACGCCAGACACACCTCCACACCCCATCCCTATCCTGTGCACTACACCCTTAAAAAGCAATAATCACACTATCAAGCCTACACACTACCTTCATAACTAACCCCTAACTACAACCCATCCCCACTTAGACTACTAGTGCACTCAACATAATATTCAGCTATAGATAATTAAGAACAGCACCACAACTCTCACATATATACCCCCACATACCCCTCAACTACATTTCAGGACCACATGTTCCTCTCTCACTTATACTCACAGCGCTCACTTTACTTACACACATTACATCCCATCACCACACTAACCCAGAGTCTGCACACCAACATAACACATCTACTTCCTACACTACACAATCCACTCCATTCAAACATTGCATACACCCTGCTCTCTATCACACTGCAACCCATTATAATATAGAAATACAACTCCTCCCATACACCTACTCAAACAAACCATCCTTACTATACAATAAGTACATCAAATTTATTAATATAATTACACACACTGCATCCAGGCTGCCACTCAGCAGAGACATTCACCCAAACCCCAGCCCTTTTACCCCTTCTAGTAACCCTCAAATAACAAATACACCTTACAAAACACCCTCTCTCTAGAAATACAACTGATCTACTAATAGTAAATATTAATATCAGAACTGTAGCAAACAAAGTCCATGAACTCCATGCTAACCTTTCCTTTTATTCACCTGAGGTAGTACTACTAACCGAAACTTGGCTAAAGCCAGACACCACCAATAATGAAATTACTGCCTCTGGCTACATCCTATTACACAAAGACAGAATATATTATTTAAAGACCATCTAAACATCACAACACTAGACATACCAACTCCATCCCTGGATACTGCTGAGATTTTACTTTCTAAACTAAAACTTAATAGTAGAAAATGTATTAACTTAATTGGATGTTGCTTTCCGCCCAGCAGCAACAATATAACTACTCTTGAAATCCTACTCCACTGGGCATCAGAGGCACTCCCTCAAGAAACCATTATTCTAGGGGACTTTAATATTGATTGGTCACAATGCAACTCTAATATACCCACTACCCATATCAGTCTCCATGGATTTACCCAAGTAATCAAAACACCCACCAGAACAGACAAAACAACAGACAGTCTATCCTAGATTGGATATTGACAAACAATCCAACCCAGGTAAGTCAGTCTGGCTGCCTACCTGACAGGCTAAGTGACCACATGCCTACCTACATAATTAGTCACCGACCAACTTTAGAGAAACCAACTACCTACCAACAAATACGTAATAAAAAGAACTTCATCCCAAGCAACTTAATCTCAGCATTAAAAGCCTGCAATTGGAAACCCATCAAGCAACTAAACCTAAACGAAGCCACTAATTACTTCAACTCCACATTCCTAAACATACTAAAACACCCACACCCCTCCTAGAACCATTAAAATCAAATCTAACTTTGCACCCTGGATGACCAAGGAAACCAGATCTTTGCTTCTTACAAGAGATAAAGCTTGGTCTAAATGGAATAAAGAAAAAACAATACAATCAAAACAAACGTACCTAGAACCAAGAAACAAAGCCAAAATGATGATCAAAGTAGACAAAAACTACCATAACATCCAAATAAAACACCAGCATAACCCTAGATTATTTTGGACAGCTATCAATAATGTCCTCCACCCAGGTAAGTCCAAAACCCCTCCCCCTACCACTACAGACAACTCGATGAGTACTGATACCCAATTTAATATTTTTTCACCAAATCCATACTAGCACTAGCAAATTTTCAAACATCCCCTGTCCCCAATGTACAGCATAAACCCCACACTAATGAAGACAGCTTCACCCTTCAACAAGTGTCTATTAACCTGATTAAGAAATTACCCAAAAAGATTAAACCAACCACTCTAGCAGCAGACAAGCTCCCAGCTGAATTTTTAAAAATTGCTCCTGACGCAATAGCTTACCCAGTCACTATCCTTATCAACCGCTCCAGCTCTGAAAAAACAGTCCCAGACCTCTGGAAGATATTGCACATTATTCCCCTTCATAAAGGAAGCAGCTCAGTCGATCTAACAAATTACAGACACACAGCCATACTGTCCCCACCTCTCAAAAATACTAGAAAGGTGTATTCACTTACAAATTATGGAACACCTCAAATCACAGAATCTGCTGACCAGCGCTCAGCACGGGTTCAGACCACACCATAGCACAACCACAGGCCTCATATCATCCACTCACATAATTAACAGCTACAGAAACTATGGTAATTACGTTTCAGCTACCTTCCTAGACCTCTCCAAGGCCATTGATATGGTCAATCATAACAAGCTACTAAATACTCTATCAGAATTTAATCTCAGCCAGGCCACTCTAACATTGTTCCAGAATTATCTAACAGGGAGACAAGCAAGCAGTAAAGTGGGGCCAACAGCTATCACCCCTGCTCCTAGAAACAGTAGGAGTTCCGCAGGGCTCTATTCTTGGACCTCTGTTGTTCACAAATTAAACCAATAACCTCTACTCTCCACAGTCATCCAGTACGCAGATGACTCAACATTAATCTGCACCTCCTCCCCCACAGGAACTACATAAACAAGCTCAACAATTCTTTATCTCTGTCGAATCATGGCTAATAGACCACCAGCTAATACTTAACCCAACAAAACTTATCTTCAGACCCCACACAACACAACAATCCCTACCTCTCTTTTAACATCCACTCCCATAACAAAACTATATCATCTCCAGTCACCCATACTAAGCTACTTGGGGTTGTGACTGACCGTAACATTAGGTTTGATACCCATTTCTCTCACCATAACAAAAGTCCATAAAAAAACTAGGTACCTTATATAGGAAAGTACAGTTGTGTATACTTACAATAAATGTAGATGTTTGAGTGCATTCACTGATGCAGTCATCACCTGTGGGTTATCCCTGCTGTGGTAGCCCTTGGTAGGTTAGAGTCCATGTTTTTGTGCGCCGGCTGCCGTCGCCAGTGCTATAAAGCAAGGCATCCAATGTCATTACATCAGTTTTTCTTGCCCTAACCTGTCAGAAGCACAAAGGAAAAGTGAGAAGTGGTCTTGGTGGCTAAAAGCCACCTTGGGAAGCTTGTGTCCCCCTAGGGGAAAGATGATACATGGGGGATGGAGGGAGGGAAACCAAGACTGCAACAGTGAATACACTTGAACATCTACATTTATGCTAAGTGTACACAATTGTACTATGTTCTTCATGTTTCACTGTTGCAGTCATCACCTGTGGGAGGATTCCCAAAGCTGAGGAAAGGGGTGGAAGGATAGGTTGAGTCCTAAGTATGGGTCAGACAGCCCTGCAGAATTGCAGAGGCAAACCCTCCCCTAGATTTAGAAGAGAGAGGCAGGTAGTAATGTTTTGTAAAGGTATGGACAAAGGTCCAGGTGGCCGGTTCCAGGATGTCCCTGGTAGGTACTCCTCTGAGGAAGGCAGTGGAAGTGGATGTTGCCCTAGGGGAGTGGGTACAGACAGACTTAGGGATGGGTTTCCCATGTAGTCTGTAGCAAAAAGATGGTGTGAAATCCACTTGGAAATGGTTTGTTTGGAGATGGGCTTCTCCTCTGCCCCTAGGCCAAAGCTTATAAGAAGCTGGTCTGTTTTTCTGAATGGCTTAGTACGCTCCAGACAGTATCTGGAGTTGTTTGTGCACATCTAGTTAGTGTAGAATTCTTTTCCCCTTGTTTTGAGGGTTGGGAAAGGAGGTGGGGAAGGTGTATGGCCTTGGTTAAGGGTCACATCAGATACCACCTTGGGCATAAAGGAGGGGTTAGTCCTCAGGGAGGGGCTTAATAGCCATGAGAGCTTGGCGTTCCGAGACCCTTCTGACTGAGGTGATAGCTAGTAGGAAGGCAGTTTTCCATGAGAGGTATTTCAATTTTGTTGAAGCGGCAGGTTCGACAGGAGGTAAGGTTAGTTTTTTCTAACTCATAATTCAGATCCCAGGGTGGCGTCAGAGGCCTTCTGGGAGGCCTGATATTAGAAGCCCCTCTGAGGAATTGCTTAATCAAAGGATGAGAGAACAGGGGTGGGTCTGAATCATAATAGGCAGAGATGGCCGAGGCATGGATTTTAATAGATGAGAAAGAGAGGCCGCTATTCAGCAACTCAGCTAGGTAATTCAGGATGAGAGACACGGAACGTTGGGAGGTACTGCCCCTTTTGTTTCCAGGAGCAGAATTCTTTCCATTTTCCTGCATATGATTTTTTTGTGCTGGGCCTTCTGGCCTCTGGAATGATGTCCAGGACCTGTTTGCTTAACAGGGAATCCTTGTTAGCTTTTAGTGTACAAGCCATGCTGAAAAATTGAGTCTGTAGGTCTAGGTGCAGTACCTTCCCCCTCTCCTGAGTCAAGAGGTATGACATCAGGGGAAGCAGCTTTGGGGGCTGTAAGGTCAGACTGCATAATATGGGGTACCAATGCTGTCTGGGCCAATCTGGAAAAATGAGGATGGCCTTTGGTCTCTCCTCTCTTATTTTGATCAGAACCTTGGGAATAATGCGTAGAGGAGGGTACGCATACAGAAAGAGGGAGTTCCAGGTGAAGGTCAAAGCATTCACCTTCCATGCTAGGAGGTGATACTCCCTGGTGCAGAACTTGTGCAACTGGTGGTTGAGGTGTGAGGCAAAGAGGTCCACTTCTGGGGTCCCCCACTCCAGAGTAATTTGCAGAAAGATTTCTCTGTGGAGCTGCCATTCGTGTGGGTCCAGTAAGTTTCTGCTTAGGTGGTCCGCCAGTGTGTTGTTGATCCCTGGTAAGTATTATGCAATTAGGTGTAGACCCATGGAGGTGGCTGTAAGCCAGAGACTCATGGCTAACCTGCACAGGGTGTAAGATTGGGTGCTCCCCTGCTTGTTGATGTACCACATCACTGTGGTGTTGTCTGTTTTTATAAGGAGGACCTCTGGCCTGAGATGGGGTTGGAAGAAAGTCAGAGCCTTTTGCACTACCATCATTTCTGGTTGATGTGAAAGTGAAGTTGCTGGACATTCCAAAGGCCTTGGGTACACATGCCTGCTAGATGAGCTCCCCAAGCAACGTCTGAGGCTTCGATGGTGATGGTCTGGCCGGAAGGGTGGAGGATAAAGGGAAGACCCTTGTTCATGGCACAGGCCTCTGCCCACCAGAGAAATTCGGCCCTTATACATGGGATCAGAGGGACAGTGGTCTCTAGGGACTGAGAGTGCTGACACCAAAGGTTAACTACCGCAGAAGTTTCCTCATGTGAAGCCTGGCGAGAGGGATGCAAAGGATGCAAGATGTCACGTATCGCAGGGCTTGCAGGAACTTCCTTGCAGTGACGTGACTTCTGGAAGCCAGTTGGGTGAAGTAGAGAGGCAGGAAGCTCTGCTTTTCTGTGGATAGGAAGGCCATTTGTGTTGCTGTGTCTACCACAGCTCCCAGGAAAACAATTTTTCTGGTGGAGTTTTGTTTTGATTTTTTCTCGTTGATGGTGAACCCTAGGGAAGTTAGGAGTGATCTGACAAACAGAAGGTCCTGGAGCAACTTTTCTTTGTACTCTGCCAGAATGAGGCAGTCATCCAGGTAAGGGTAAATCTGTATATTCCTCTGTCTGCAGAATGCTATAGCTGGGGCCAAGCTTTTGGTGAATACTCTGGGAGCAGTAGATAAGCCAAAGGGCAGTGGAGAGAACTGAAAGTGTTGACAGCCTGCTCTGAAGGGCACAAATTTTCTGCATGATTCCGTGATGGATATGTGGAGGTAGGCATCTTTTAGGTCTAGTGTCACAAGCCAGGCATTTTGTGTGAGCATAGGCAGGAGCTGCTGCAAGATTAGCATTTTGAATCTGGGGACCACCAGGGAGGTGTTCAGTTTGGATCAATCCAGGACGGGGCGCCAAGTGCCCTCTTTTCTGGAAACAAGGAATAATCTGGAGTAAAAACCTTTTCCTGTTTGATCTGGAGGGACAAGTTCTACTGCCCCCTGGGATATTAGAGTTTGGACTATATATTAGAGAGAGACCCAATTGTACTTGAAGAGGGTGAGCCTTTCTCCTTCATAGTTTTTGATGAGTGAAAGGAGGGCAGAGGGGGAAGGGAGAGTCACTGTGAGTGCTTGCCATAGAAGCTTGGCTTAGAACTCCCTGCCTTAAGAGACAGATATGGTCCATTGTTTGTTTCTTTGCTGGCCCTAGTATAGGGGCCTGGATGGCCTGTCCCAGTGGGGATTACCTTGACCCTGTCTGCTAGGTGCTGGGAAGGACCAGTGCTTAGAGCAAAGTTCCTGCTGAATCTGGGAGGTTGAACTTGAAAGAAATCTTTTACTGTTTGCATAGCTTTGCCTTCAATCTTTTTAAAGCACCTCTTCTGTGTTTCCCCCAAACAGGCTCTCCTTATCTAGGGGTGCATCAATAAGTTTAGACTTGCCATGATCACAGAGAGGTTGTTCCTTCAGCCATGCATGTCTTCCAATTACAGATCCTGTCACTGCTGCCCTGCTAGAGGCTTCTAGGGCATCATATCCACATCGTAATGAGTGTTTGGCCACTTGACAAGTAGAGTGCAGTAATTCTGCCAGCTCTTTTGAGTTGGCACAGTCAGGAGAGGTAGCAATCTTCTGTTTTAATTGTTCCAAAGTGTGTTGTTGACATTTTAACATATGGAACTGACGATTGAGTGCTCTGATGGCTAAGGTTGCAGAGGTGTATACTTTCTTACCCCATCTGTCCAGAACTCTGGAGTCTTTGTCAGAAGGAAGAGTTAGCAGAACTAGTCTTAGTTCCTTTGGGTCCCTGTGTAATGACCTCAGGGTCTGCAACAAGATTCCTGAACATGTATTTGTGAGAATCCGGTACTCTGTAGTATCTGTCAGGTTTACTTGGAGCAGGAGGCAGGGCATCAGGGGCCAAGCTGGATTCATGGAAAACGTCATCCACCACTTCTAAAATAGGTGGGATGGCCAGGGGTTTGTGGTGGGGCAGGTCCAGAAACTCTCCAAGTAATTTCTTAGACTGTGGGAAGTCTTGAGATTCCCATTGAAAACGTTCCCTGAGGGAACGTTCCCTGAGGGAGTGAAGGGTTTCCCAAAAGAGAGGTCCTCTGGAGGGGAGGCAGAAGGGATGGATTCCTCTACATCTGAATCCTCAAACAGTTAAATGATGTTGTTCCTTTTCAAAAGCAGAATAATCAGATTCATCAGACTCTTGGTCTGTCAATTTCTGGAGAAGGATGCCTTTTCCTTTTTGGAGTGAGGGCCTGAGTACCTCAGACAAGGGAGATGAACTCCCCCACCATTTTAAGCATTTGAGCTTGGGATGAGGGAGCAGTAACAAGATGGTGGCTAGAAGCAGATTTCTTAGGAGTGGCCTGCTTCTAGGCCTAAGAGAATCCGACTGTCTCTGAGAAGCAGTAGTCGGATGCAACGATGTAATTTTTTGTCTAGAATCAGTAGTGTAAAAGGCTTCCTCAGAAGCCAGTGCCTGCGTTGCGGCTCCGAACCGAACCAAGGCAGAGAGAGCTAAAAGCTCGGAAGACAAAGTGGATTTCTGCGGCATACCAGACTCCAAAAGGGTCTCGGCAGAGGCCTGCATAGAAAGCGAGTCGGGCATCAAGGGCTGCGAAAGCGCCTCACTGAATTCCAGAGAACTGAAGACTTGCTTTGCAGTAGCATTGTCGAAAGGCTTCGCCTTGTGTGGCCTGTCTCCGTCTTTATCTCTACATTTTTTATGGATGCCATATCAGAATTCAAAGATGGAATATGAAAATAATTGTCTACAAGAGCAGCTCTATGGCGAATGGTTCTCGCATTAAACAGGGCACAGAACCAGCAAATATGGGGCAACGTGGTCTGAGCCTAAACAGGTGCTGCAGTAAGAATGAAAGTCTTGGTGTGGGATCTGCTTTCCACAGGAGAGAGAATTAACTTTTTTGACATCAGTTAGAGCAAGAAAAAAGGGTCCCCAACAGGGTACTTGGCTTTAGACGTTTTCTGCTGAAATTCAACTTTTGGTAGCGACTGACTGGCACTCGTGCAAACTGCTTCTGCTACGGGCTCCACTGCAAGAAAGACTGATGTAATGACGTTGGCTGCCTTGCTTTATAGCTCTGACGACCTGACGTCAGACTACAGGCGACGACAGCTGGTGCACAAAAACATTGACTCTGGTATTCGGGCTGACCGAGGACTACCACAGCAGAGATAACCCCAGGTAATGACTGCAACAGTGAAACACGAAGCACATCAAACAGTTCCTAACAAACACTACTAGAGCCAAAATTGCCTGTACACATCTTATCTCCATACTACTATACGACTTACCAATCTTAGAAAATCAGAATTAACCAAACTACAATCCTGCTATAATAAAATTGCCAAATTCGCCACCAACTGCTCCTACAGATCCCACCATTGTGTAGCACTAAAACAGCTCAAATGGTTGGAACTTCCTCACCTGCTTCTATATAATCAACTACTCCTGTCACACAAGATTATACATCATCCACAAAAACCCCTTCACTTCAAGACCCGATAACACCTTACTCATCCATCAGAAAGTACAGTTGTGTACACTTACCATAAATGTACATGTTCGAGCGTATTCACTGCGTCGGCTGCAGTCGCCTGTAGTCTGACGTCAGGTCGTCAGTGCTATAAAGCAAGGCAGCTGATGTCATTACATCAGTTTTTCTTGCCCTAATCAGTCAGAAGCACAAGAAGATAAGAAAAAGTGGTCCTGGTGGCAAAAAGCCACAGTGGGAAGCTCATGTCCCCCTAGGGGAAGATGCTATATGGGGGATGGAGGGAAGGAAACCAGGACTGCAACAGTAAATACACTTGAACATCTACATTTATGGTAAGTGTACACACCTGTACTATGCTCTTTGTGTTTCACTGTTGCAGTCATCACCTGTGGGAGGATTCCCAAAGCTGAGGAGAGAGGTGGAGGATAGGTTAGAGTCCTAGGCATGGGTCAGCAGGCCCTGCAGAACTGCAGATGCAAACCCTGCCCTAAACTTAGAAAAAAAGGTAGGTGGTAATGTTTTGTAAAGATATGGACAGAGGTCCAGGTGGCAGCTTCCAAGATGTCCCTGGTGGGGACTCCTCCGAGGAAGGCTGTGGACATGAAGGCTGCCCTAGTGGAATGGGTATGGATAGACTTAGGGGGAGGGGGTTTCCCATGTAGTCTGTAGCAGAAATGGATACAGTGTGATATCCATTTGGAAATGTTTTGTTTGGAAATGGGCTTCTCCTATGCCTCAGGGGCAAAGCTGACAAGTAGTTGGTCTGTTTTTCTAAATGGTTTAGTATGGTCCAGATAGTATCCGAGTTGTCTGTGCACATCTAGCGAGTGTGGAATTCTTTCCCCCTTGTTTTGAGGGGTGGGAAAGAAGGTGGGTAGGTGTATGGCCTGGTTGAGGGTCACGTCAGATACCACCTTGGGCATAAAGAAGGGGTTAAACCTCAGGGAGACCCTGTCTGCATGGAAAATGATGAAGGGGCTCAACAGCCATGAGAGCCTGAAGTTCTGATACCCTTCTGGCTGAGGTGATAGCCAGTAAGAAGGCAGTCTTCCGGGAGAGGTATTCTAATTCTGCAGAAGCAGCAGGTTCGAAAGGAGGTAAGGTTAGTTTTTCTAGAACATAATTCAGGCCCCAGGATGGCATGGGAGGTCTGATATTAGAAGCCCCTCTGAGAAATTGCTTAATCAAAGGATGACAAGAGGGGTGGGTCTGAATCACAATGGGCAGAAATGGCCGAGGCATGGATTTTAATAGAGAAGAAAGAGGAGCAATTATTGAGCAACTCGGCTAGGTAATCCAAAATAAGAGGGATGGGAGGTACTGGCCCCTTTGGACTGGTTCCAGGAGCAGAATCTTTTCCATTTCTCGATGTATGACTTTCTGGTGCTGGGCCTTCTGGCCTCTGTGATGATGTCTAGGACCTATTTGATTAACAGGGACTCCTTGCTGACTTTTAAGGTATAAGCCATGCTGAAAGATTGAGAGTCTAAGTCTGGGTGCAGTATCTTCCCCCTCATCTGGGTCAAGAGGTCTGAGATCAGGGGAAGCTGCTTGGGGGGCTGTAAGGTCAGGCTGCACAATAAGGGGTACCAATGTTGTCTGGGCCAATCTGGAGCAATGAGGATGGCCTTTGGTCTCTCCTCCTTTTTTTGGTCAGTACCTTGGGAATAAGGGGCAGGGGAGGGAAGACGTACACAAAGAGGGACTTCCAGGGTAAGGTCAAGGCATCCACCTTTCATGCTAGGAAGTGATACTCCCTGGTACAGAACATTTGCAGCTGGTGGCTGAGGTGCGAGGCAGAGAGATCCACTTCCGGAGTCCCCTACTCCTGAGTGATTTGCAGAAAGATTTCCCTGCGGAGCTGCCATTCGTGGCGGTCCAGTAAGTTTCTGGTTAGGTGGCCTGCCAGAGTGTTGTTGACCCCTGGTATGTATTGGGCAATTAGGTGTAGACCCATGGAGGTTGCTGTAAGCCAGAGGGCTCATGGCTAACCTGCGCAGGGGGTAAGATTGCCCCCACCCCCCCATTTGTTGATGTACCACATTACTGTGGTGTCTGTTTTTATAAGGAGAACATCTGGCCTGAGATGGGGTTTGAAGGATGTCAGAGCCTTTTCTACTGATATAATTTCTTTCTGATTGATGTGCAAGTGAAGTTGCTGGGCATCCCAAAGATCTTGGGTGCACCTGCCTGCTACATGAGCGCCCCAAGCAATGTCTGAGGCATCGGTGGTGATGGCCTAGCCAGAAGGGAAGACCCTTGTTCCTAGCATAGGCCTCTACCCACCAGAGAAATTCAGTCCGTATACATGGGATCAGAGGGAGAGAGGTCTCTAGAGTGCTGGCACCAAAGGTTCTTTAAATACCACTGATGTTTTCTCATGTGAAACCTGGCCACAAAAATGAGAAAGATGCAAGATGTCATGCATCCCAGGGCTTGCAGGAATTTCCTTGCAGTGATGTGACTTCTGGATGCCAGCTGGGTAAAGTAGAGAGGCAGGAAGCTCTGCTTTTCTGGGGATAGGAAGGCCATTTGGGATGCTGAGTCTAGCACAGCTCCCAAGAAAATTATCTTCCTGATGGGGTTTTGTTTTGATTTCTTCTCGTTGGTGGTGAACCATAGGGAAGTTAGGAGTGATTTGACAAAGAGATGGTCCTGGAGCAGCTTTTCTTTGCACGCTGCCTGAATGAGGCAGTCGCCCAGGTAAGGGTAAATCTGTATAATTATCCATCTGTAGAATGCTACGGCCGGGGCCAAGCATTTGGAGAATACTCTGGGAGCAGCAGATAAGCCAAAGGGCAGAGCAGAGAACTGAAAGTGTTGTGAGCCTGCTCTGAAGCGCAGGAATTTTCTGCACGATTCCCTGATGGGGATGTGGAGGTAGGCATCTTTTAGGTCTAGAGTCACTAGCCAGGCATTTTTTGCTAGCATAGGCAGGAGCTGCTGCAAAGTTAGCATTTTGAATATGAGGACCACCAGGAAGGTGCTCAGAATGGATAGATCCAGGATGGGGTGCCACGTGCCCTCTTTTCTAGGAACAAGGAATAGTCTGGAATAAAAGCCTTTGCCTGTTTGATCTGAGGGGACAGGTTCTACTGCCCCCTGGGATAGGAGAGTTTGGACCTGTTTCAATGCCTCTGCCCACTGATTTCGAGGTAAAGTCTGGGTACCCTCTTGGAATTGGGAGTTCACTGAAAGAGAATTTGTATCCCTGAGAAATGATCTTTAAGACCCATTGGTCCTTTGTTACAGAAAGCCAATGGTCTTTGAAGAGGGAGAGCCTTCCTCCTAGTTTTTGATGACAGAAGGGAGGGTAGAGGGGGAGGGAGAGACACTGTGTTTGCCACAGAGGTTGGTTTAGAACTCCCTGCCTTAGAGACGGAAGTGGCCCACTGTTTGCTTCTCTGCTGGCCCTGGATGGTGTGTCCCTGCGGGGCTTATCTTGGCCCTGTCTGCTAAGTGCTGGGAAGGCCCAGTGCTTAGAGGGAAAGTTCCTGCTGAATCTGGGAGGTTGAACTTGAAAGAAATCTTTTACTGTTTGCATAGATTTGACTGTGTCTTCTATCCTTTTAAGCACCTCTTCTGCTTCTTTTCCCCAAACAAGTGCTCCTTATATAGGGGTGCATCAATAAGTTTAGACTTGACATGATCAGGGAGAGGTTGTTCCTTCAGCCATGCATGTCTCCTAATAATAGATCCTGTCACTGGTGCTCTGCTAGAGGGTTCTAGGGCATCATATCCACAATGTAATAAGTGTTTGGCCACTTGACAAGCAGCATGCAGTAAATCTGCCAACTCCTTTGAATTGGCACAGTCAGAAAAGGTAGCAATCTTCTGTTTTAATTGTTCCAAAGTGTGTTGCTGATATTTTAACATATGGAACTGATAGTTGAGTGCTCTGACAGCTAAGGTTGCAGAGGTGTATACTTTTTACCCCATCTGTCCAGAGCTCTGGAGTCCTTGTCAGAAGGAAGAGGATTCTTGGCAGATCTAGTCTTAGCTCCTTTAGGTCTCTGTGTAATGACCTCTGGGTTTGCAGCAGGATCTCTGTACAGGTATTTGTGAGAATCCGGTACACTGTAGTACCTGTCAGGTTTACTGGGAGCAGGAGGGAGGGCGTCAGAGGCTAAGCTGGATTCATGGAAAACATCATCCACCACTTCTAAAATAGGGGGAATGGCTAGGGGTCTGTGCTGGGGAAGGTCCAGAAACTCTCTAAGCCTTTTCTTAGACTGTGGGAAGTCTTGAGATTCCCATTGGAAATGTTCTCTGAGGGAGTGAAGGTTTTCCTCAAAGGAAAGGTCCTCCGGAGAGGAGGCAGAAAGGATGGATTCATCTACATCTGAATCCTCATAAGCAGTTAAAGGATGCTGTTCCTCTTCAATAACTGAATAGTCAGATTCCTCAGAATCCTGTTCTGTCATAATTTCTGGGGAAGGGTGCCTTTTCCTTTCAGAAGTAGTGGCTTGACTACCCCGAGTAAGGGAGATGAGATCCTCCGCCATTTTAAGCATCTGTGCTTGGTGTGGTGGAGCAGTAGCAAGATGGTGGCTAGAAGCAGATTTCCTAGGAGTGGCCTGGCTTCTAGGCCTGAGGGAATCCAACGGTCTGAGAGAAATGGTAGTCAGATGCGAAGATGTTGTTTTTTGGCTAGATTCGGTAGTGTGAAAGGCCTCCTCGGAAGCCAGTGCCTGCGTCGTAGCTCCGGACCCAACAGAGGCAGAGACAGCCAAAGGTTCGGAAGACTAAGATGATTTCTGCAGCATACCGGACTCCAAATGAGTCTCTGCAGAGGCCTGCTTATATATCAAAACGGGCATCAGGGGCTGCGTAAACAAATGTAAAATAAATAAAGACCGATTGAAAGGGGGTGACCACTTTTGTTTTCTGGTTCTATGGAATACAATGGGATGGCCAATACATTTAAATAGTTGAAGGGGGTGATTTCACGAAATGATAATGTGCTTACAACAGCCAGTGAAAGGGGAGAGGGGGGAAGGAGATATGTGGTCAAATTAACATAAGGGGCAGAGAAATAGACAGCCGTGTTTAAGAACACAACAGCACAATGATGGGAAAAAATTTCTGCGCGACTAATGAGAGACCGCTGTGGTCTCTTTCCGTTTTAATATGCAATTAAAAGCAGAGTACAAGTAAAACACAGTATTAAGAAAACAAATCACAGCAGACAAAATAAAAGGCAATAAAGTAGTAAGAAATACAATAAATCAAAAGCAAACTAACCTTTCCCTTACAAGTTGTGGCAGAGTCTGGGTAAGCTTTTCCAACAAAGCTTTGAAATGTTTTATTTTACCCCATAAATTGAAGGTTTAGTTCCTAGTTCCACCCACTCAGTTCACAGACGATTAACCTTAACTGCACTGTTCTAACTTCTGTGCGTCTTCTTAAATGACCTGCTCTATTTTCTGTGTGACTCAAAAGAGAGACAGCTGTGATCTCTTTCTTCCAGTATCCTCTATTAAAACATATACATTTAATCAGTTACAATACAGTCAGGACCCACTGTTGGTATATATTTTTTTTTAACACAAGCAGCTTTACAAGTACATTTTCAACACAAGCATCTGTACAAATCAGTTTGATATACAAATGACATTTAATTCTTTACAAAACTCCAGCTAGCTATGTTGGCATACGTTACACATCAACTGCTCTACTTTTCCTGGCATATCTGGCAATAGCTCACTTCACCTGTAACCTACAGCACAAAAGCAGTAGCCTACAAGTTATTGCTCCTAACAGCCTGTATTACATTCGATAGAGTTTTTAAATATGGGCACAGGAACACATTAAGTATACATTTCATTCTAAATAAAGTTGTGCCAAACATTTTGTCGAAAAACATAAGATACAAGTTCATTAGTATGTATGACAATCTCCAAGAGGTTAAACAGGCAAACAATATTCAGAGAAAATGCAAGTTAATGTATTACATTTCAAAAGAGATTTAACACCAAAAGACACGAATAAAGCAATAGCACTGAATTACTATTGTAATTGCTGTATTTTCACATTGACACCATTGCTGTACTGTCTTCTTACAACGCATTTATTTACAATTTTCTTTTTAGTTGCTTCTACTGTTTCAATTGGTTATTTACTCAAGGTTATTACAGTTTGATTATACACATGTTTTTATAGTGTTTTGGAGATGTGCTAAAAGAAAAAAACTAACAATTTGAAGTTCTGTAGCAGTTTTGCTTTACATACATATATATATATGCATACATTTTATATATATTATTACTTGAACTACACAGATTCCCCAAAGGTACTTAAATGTCTCCGCCATCATTATAGCAATAGCGTTCCTCTGGACTGTACATTCTCAAAATTTTGATTTGTGTATGTGAGGCGAGATAAAAGACTGGTCACTTTTTAAAGAAAAAGCATCTAAACAGATGTCAGTTGCTAGGACACCCAGTAGTAAAATGTAAAAACCTCTAATTCAAGTTTCTCCAACTGCCAGATCATGCATTTTTTCCAGAAAACTAAGCCGCGTTTTGAAAGTCAGTAATGGAAACAAAAGACCCACTGCAGGAACATTTCAACTTTTTAATTAGAGAAATGCCCTCGACTAAACAGTAGTGGCAGGGTTAAAAAAAAGGGGGCGGGGCCTGGGTGGTGTGGTCACTCACTAAATTCAAGCAAACTATATCCAAAATAATAAAGATGTTTATAGGCATCTGTGATGCAAAGGGACAGGAACATCAAGTAACTAAATGAAAGTCGCTGTTGCCAAGTGTGATGAATCAGCTTAAGTAGTGATTGCATCAATGGGGATTCTGGAATGAAAATATTAGCAGCCACAAATAAGATTACTGGAGTGTAACAGAAGCTTTCAAATTCCTCAGCAGTATACAATATGGCATATTTCAGAGATATGCATGTGGAAAAAATAAATGGCACAATTTGGAGACAGATGTTTGATAGCTTGGAGGCAATCTGATAAACATTTCTTTCCAAAGAGAGGTTGGTGAACACATGGAATGGCAATGCCTAGGCCAAAAGTCAGGCAATAACTGGGTGATAGGAAAACGTGCTGTGCTTAACTAAATTATGCAGGTTATCAAAACAGTAAAGCGACAGGCAGACATGGTAGGCCTAATTTGCTGTGAAACCTACACTGCTACATGTTGCTCTGTACTGACCAGTGCTAAAGAATGTGTAACAAAGCAAAGGATCCATGCACTGCAATCAGCCTAAGGAGCTACACTGTGGGATATCAAGACAAACAGGGCTCTGCAATGAATGCACACAACCGTTTCCTCACTGTGTCAGATAACTGTGTAACTACATGTGGAGTGCAGTGGTGATGTCAATCATCTGATGAGACCAAGTTTTAGTACAACTAAGACACAGTGATATTGCCCCGATATGTTTCCATTTAATCAAGAGACTGGGATATCAATATAAGAAGCAAAAAATAAACCTTACACTGCACCTTTTGTGCTGCCAGCTTTCAATTAAATAAATCATTAAAAAGCTTTGCAAGTTGCTTCAAGTTTTGATGACTTGGCATCATTTTTCCAGCACCATATATGGGTCCACAATACAGTCCTTTAAAATTAACAAGATTATCAGTGGTATACCACCCAGTATGAAGGCAACAGTAAATGACAGTATAATTATTAAAATGGGAAGGAATTATTAGGTAGAGTTAGAATTCCGTGTACAAGACAACCATGAGTAATCAAAGTAATAAGCTGCCACTTCTTCATATACGCCCATAGCTGTCAAATGATTAACTTACCAACGCACACAAGCTGACTTGAAAGATGTTTCCATCAACACCGCCACAAAAAAGGTTATACTCTGAAGGGTCCATTGCCACAGACGTAATCCCAACATCAAACAGAATGGACAGCAACAGCTCACCTGAAGCAATTTCCCACAGCTGTAGAAGAAAGCAGCATCTCAAACCAATGTGCAAAGATACAACCAGTAACAGATTTCTATAAAACATGCAAAGCAAATTCTACAACACACAACTTCTAGCAGCACTTTATACTTTCTATACACATAAGGTACACATTTACAAATATTTAACTTTAAAAAGATGAAAGAACCACTTGTTCATTTATTTACATTTCATCAACCTGACATTACTTTTTAGTGGTACCTTTAGGAGTTTTCCATACGTATTTAACAAAGATTTAGCCAAGTAGTTGGAGTGGTTCAAAGAAACTTTCAGCCACAACGAGGCCCACGACTGTCAAGTTTAACAACCAACACACAGCATAAAAGAACTGATCTTATTCAAGATCATAATCCTAACTAAATTATTTTCGACACTGTATGACCATTAACTTTCCAATCATTTTTGCAAAACTATTTGCAGCAAGACTACTTACTGTTTAACCAGAATTTTATGAAACTTGTATTAGCATACTTATCATTGAGTGCAACTTTTATGCTACAAAAAAGTCACCATTCATATGATCTGAAGTCACATTGTATAAAGTTGAAATTAGCACGCATTCTTAATGTTTTACCTGATCTACACGAGACTCTGCTTGATTAACCCTTGTTTTGTGTTCTCCTCTACCAATAACCACTCTGCAACCAACCTGGGAGATTCTGCTTTCAGAGACATCTGTGCAAAAATTCCAAATACTGCTGTAATACAACACACTAAACACAGACACATACAACCCAGGAACCTGCCATTTCACCCCTTCCTGTGGGGGTGTGTCATTCCTGCAAATCAACAAATAAAAATCTGGTACCTACACTGCTAAAAAGCAAACAAATATATACCTGTCAGACTTGCAGTACACACCACTGTTAAGGATGGCAGGAAGGAACAGAATGGAGAGAGAGTGCACTGATCACCACCGAGTGTCCCCTTATAAATTAAATAAACTGGAAAACTGTCATCTGTTATAACCAACATTAATGGGTAGCTGCCACCAGAGTGTGTGGAACAAGATAACACATACACACAGCTACTCAAATATAGTCCTGCAGCACTGTTTTACCAGGGTCCCAACTTCTAGAACTGTGGTGGAATCAAAACCGCTTGGTGAAGATTACACCAAGAACAAATGGATGCAGCAAACATCTGCAATGGAGGCATTCATGAAGCAAATACTGCTTGCAGCTGCCATTCTAGTACATTGTACTCTGACTTGCATATAGAGAGCAGATGTTTTGCATTCTGACAGCAAAAGAGAATGCAGCTGACAATCTATTAAGAATGTGCCTGCATCACAGACCTTCCTTCTCCATTGTGCAAGGGACATGAGCAGGTGGCCCATTTACTGGAACCACACTTCCACTTCAGGTAACACCTAATATGGCAACGCACATCCAGGGTGTGAAGAGGCCCTCTCTCCCCTGGTTTTCAGTCCTGTAAGGAAAACATGAACATGAACGGGGTGTTTCAGGGGCAATTCCAACGTCACCTTCAAAAGGAAACTTTTTTTCCTGTGCAACACCCAATCCATGTGCAACACCCAATCCATATGCAAGACAAACCAAGTGTCCCAGGGCTCCTACACACGAAAGCCTAAAGCTCAGAGATAACGTGCACAGTGAAGGCTGGCAAAAGAAAGTGCATCCTCCAAGAAAGGAGCTTCAACACTACCAATCACACAGGTTCAAATGACAGTTGAGCAAGGAGGAGGAGGAGGAGATTTGTCAAAGGAAGATGAATATACGGCAGTATTTCTAAGAAACTCCCTAAACAGCTGGTGTTCAGCCACAATCCGCCTCCCATCTGTGCAACTATGACAAACCTGGGCATAACGAAGGGCTAATCAACATAGGGGCCAGAAATAAGACAACCTGCAGTCGAACAACACTGAGGTGGTACAAAACTGACACTCCACTTTTAGGAAGCTTACCAGTTGGCAGGTTTCAAGGATCAAATCTCTTGCAAACCAGCAACAAAATGAGCAGTTTATACCAGCAGTCAAAACCTGTGGTGGGATACATTGTCACTTAAGCAGTAGGGAAAAATGCCAACTAGAACTGGGAAAAATGTTTTATATTAACAGAAATCTCAATACTGGAAAACAAACCATCCTCAGCCACAAATTGGCGATGAGGCTGAGTTCTAGAGTTTCTTCTCTGACCATTGTCATAAGAAATGGAATTAATATGAATAACAGGAACCACAAATACCATGATATAGAGAATGTACCCCCTGCTAGCTATTCTGTGCTCTGCTGTACCAGATGGAATATATGGAGGAATGTGTTTTCTTGAGTGGGAAAGCACACTGTACGCTGGAGATCTGAAGTCTAAAAGTCCCTGGAACAGACACAGTCACCGATTCCACAGCAACAGGAAAGGACAGGAGAAGCACCTGAGAGGGTCCATTAGTTTCCTCACTTTCCTGGAGACTGTAAATTATTGGAATGTGACATTTTCTGTATGACCCCTCCTGCCAAACAGGCATTGCATCCATAAACTGGAGATAAAACTGTGCTCTCTTGTTTGTTTAAACACCAAAGGACAGACTGATTGCTATAGCCAAGGCACTTCCTTAATGTGGTTAGACAATAACTCCAAGGCCTCTGCGCCTAGAAAAACTGCTGCAAATGACTGATGTGCAACTCAACTGTTCTGAAGAAGCCTGGGAGATTCTCGGGCAAAAGCACTTAATTGTTATTGGTTTCATTAAAAGAGTTCTTGTTCTTACTGTGGAGCCCTTTCGTTTTTTTCTAGTTTTGTGTCAGTCTTTGGATTCCTGGTGTTTTTTGGGGCATCATGGTCGAGAGAGCAGAACTCATTATTCAGGAAGAAATACCAACTGAGAAAGGAGTTTTGGGTGACAACACTCAAGTTTCAAGAAGTGAATTTACTAAACCTATGGACATGGTAACACAAATAACGGCTACCCAATTGGCTATCTTGAGTTCCAGGGCTTCAGGGTTGCCTGGAAACCAGAAGCACTTTTTTGGGACTGTACCTAGCCAATCAGCACCCATGCAAGTGAGACGATCACTGGGCGGAGCGGAGATGACCTTGCAGGCAGCAGCTATGGCAGACACTAGTTTCCAACAGAGGATTAATGCAATAACAAACGTGAACTGCTCTATTAATGCTGGAAACAGTAATATTACTCCAGAAAGCTTCAATTTTGAGGTCTGGACCAGTAAGAAATACAGTTTTTTTGACAACGAAGTTTCAACAAATGAGACTTTTTGGACATGTTAAAATCATTCAAAGACAATGTTTTGTGTCTGCAAAACACACAAATGGAAACGGATTACTTGACTGAATGTACTGCGGTTAGGAAAGTTCCGAAAGGGCTCCGTTTTGTTAAATATCCTAACCAATGTTGAAATGAACAGTTTATTTCATTTATATTTATTTATTTTACATTTGTTGACAGGGATTGTTTGACTGAACTGGAGCCATTTTTCAGCAGAGGCCCGGGGAGAAAAGCTCCAACATATTATACAATTTTCATTATAAATTAGCATTAAACAGCAATGTTACAGGATTATTACAAGGCATTAAGTACCAATACAATGTTATACAGTATATATAAGTATTCATAAAGAACTGGTTGAACATTTTAGCAATTTTGGTGTTGAAATGTTGAAGTTAATGGTACAAAGCTATGAATTAAAAAGGGAGAAGTTACTTGAAGTTAATGCTATGCATAACAGAATTGTATCAGATTTGATGTTTAATGTGGAGAAAGTGAATTATATGACTGTATTTAAGGAAGTAGATACACACTGTAATAATGTTCTGAACAAAAAAATGAAAAACATGCAGAGGGACTTGATTGAGTATAGGGAGAGGAGAGCATACTCGCTACCCAAGAGTACTTTTAACTACAGGATGGAAGACAATGGGGTGGTTGTTAATGGCGAATTAAATGAAGGAAATTTTGATGAAGCAGAGATTCCAGCTTCCTCTTTAGATTACCTCCCTCTAAGAAGGTGCGAGCATCTGGTACAGAAACGGGTTGAACAACATGAGAGGGTTCAACAACCAATATGCGAGGGGGGGGCAAGGGGAAGCGGTCAAGGAAAGAATTACCAACCAAACAATTTTTACAGGGAGTACCACTGGAAATAGGAACAGAGATTAGTGGGGTAGAATAAACCATTGTCATTTCTCATTCTGGAATACAAAACAGATTAGGCAATTTTAGTATATTCAATTACACAGACTTACAAATTAATTAAGTGTATTTTCAATTATTTACACTACAGGTTTTCAGTTTGTACTGGCCAGGCCTTTAAGGTTAGACACCTTGATAGGTTTAAAATTATTTTTGGGCAAACTAAACCTGAAAGAATAATGTTTTTAATAATGAACTTAGTAGAAAGAGCGCTTTCAATCCACCCCTGAACCCAGTATTTAAAACATTTGAAGAACTGATTGAAAGTGAAATTAGAAAGAAATTCAACAACAGTTACGAATAGTAACTTTACAAATGAAGAAAGTGAATTATTCCACACATTATTACAGAGAGGTTGCAAAGTTATGAAACCAGACAAGGGGGGAGGGGTGGTTATGGGCACAATTGATTATGAGACCTATATGTCTGATATCCCGAGTGATGAATGTAAATATAGTATTGTTTCCAAAAATGAAATCACAATAGCTTATTCTAAAATTGATTTTTGTTGTCAAGGACCACTTATTTCAAGGTACGATAGATGATAAACTATTTGAATTTTTGTTTGTTCGTAATCCACATATTCTGACAGTGTTTGGAATTCCCAAGACTCACAAATGTATAGAAAAACCTCCATTCCGTCCCATTGTAGCAGGAGCTCGATAAAAACTGAACCATTAGCACTATACGTAGACCACCGTTTGAAAAAAAATGTTATTTCTTTGAAACACATTTCCAAGGACTCTTGGGAGTTTCTTAAAATATTACTATGGACAAGTTTGTTACTACAGATGTCGCTGATTTACTCCCAAGTATTCTACATAATACGGGTTTAGAATGGTTCCAGGAAATTCTTATTGAATATAAGTACTTGAGGAATGATCAAGTGAATTTACTTTTGGAATTTATGGAAACCATTTTGAAGAACAATTTTATGTAATTTAATGGGAAATACTACAAGCAAGAAAGTACAGTTTTGTACCTACCATAAATGTAGATGTCCGATAGGTATGCATCTGCAGTCCTAACATATGGGTTGTCCTGCCTCAGGCAGCCCTTCGGTCGGCCGGATTCCAAAGTCTGGGTCTGGCCTCGGCTGATGTCGCACTTCACCCGACGTCATAGCTGCTAGGGTATAAAGGCATCAGCCGACACCATTTTCCTCAGTGTTTCTTGCCCCAGATGCCAGGTGCCCTCTAGGAAGGCTAAATTTGGATAAATGTAGAAAATTCCAAACAGTAGAGAGCAAAACATATATATATATATATATATATATATATATATATATATATATATATATACATACAAACAAATACACCATAATAGATTCCCCCAGCTAGCTAAAAGAGGGGTAAGTACCCTAGGAATACCACAGAGGGGAAGGAGGGTGGGTAATCCTGACTGCAGATGCATACCTATCGGACATCTACATTTATGGTAGGTACAAAACTGTACTATGTCCTTCAAGGATGCATCTGCAGTCCTAACATATGGGTAGAATACCATAGCCAAACTGGCGGAGGAGGCACTAAGATAATGATGGTGTAGTTAAGATTCCTTGCAAAAGAGCAGTTGCAAAACCTGCTCGGGATCTGGAGTATAAAGGAAGATTATAATGCTTGGCAAATGTATGCACGGAGCTCCAAGTAGCAGCTTATAAAATGTCTTTGGTAGCCACTCCTCGTAGGAAAGCTGTAGTTGTGGCTGTAGCTCTTGTGGAGTGAGGCCTGATATTTTCAGGGGTAGTCTTTCCATGAAAAGAGTAGCAGAATCTAATGCAATTTCCTATCCATTTTGAGATTGTCTGTTTTGAAATTGCTTTTCCTTGCACTCCTGTTGCATATGCTACCAGAAGCTGGTCAGTTTTTCTGCTGAGCTTAGTTCTGTCCAGATAGTAGCGCAATTGTCTGTGCACATCCAAGGTGTGTAGTAGTCTTTCCCCCCTGTTCTGTGGGTTGGGGAAGAATGTAGGTAAATGAATAGCCTGGTTCAATGATACCCTGGAGACCACCTTTGGCATAAAAGTAGGATTAGTTCTAAGAGACACTCTATCCTGATGGAAGATAAGGAAAGGCTGTACTGCCATTAAAGCCTGTAACTCAGATACCCTTCTTGCTGAAGTGATTGCTAGCAGGAATGCAGTTTTCCAAGATAAGTACTGTAAGTCTGCTGTTGCTGCTGGTTCAAAAGGGGGTAGGTGTTAATTTTTCCAGCACAAAGTTGAGATCCCATGCGGGCAGAGGTGGTTTCCTTGGAGGCTTTACGTTTTTGATTCCTCTCAAGGACTGCTTGAGTAGAGGATGAGAGAAGACAGGAGGATCCATGTTGTACTCTGCTGA
This sequence comes from Protopterus annectens, assembly GCF_019279795.1. NCBI lineage: Eukaryota > Metazoa > Chordata > Ceratodontiformes > Protopteridae > Protopterus > Protopterus annectens. The sequence goes on along the minus strand of NC_056747.1, from coordinate 392,794,317 downwards.
AATTGCTGATGCATGAATCTTAATGGAGGAGTAGGACAGGCCATTGTGGAACAGTTCTGCTAAGTATTCCAGGATGTGTGCTATGTTTACCAATGAGACATTTTCTCCCTTTGCTGCACTCCAAATGAGGAATCTTTTCCATTTGGCTGAATAGGTTTTCCTTGTGGAGGGTCTGCGAGCCTCCAGGATAATGTCCTTAACCCTCTGAGACAAATCTGGTTGATTTTGTTTCATGCAATATTCCAAGCAGTTAGCTGCAGTGTTTTCAAGTTTGGATGCAGGATCTTGTAGTTGTTCTGTGTTAGAAGTAATGGGCATAGAGGTAGAGGCCATGAGCGTGCCCGAGACATGCTTCTCAGTAGCGGGTACCAATGTTGTCTTGGCCAGTCTGGAGCTATCAGGATTACCTTTGGCTGCTCCTCTCTGATCTTCAGTAGAACTTTGTACATCAAAGAAAGAGGTGGAAATGCATATGCTGTCAGTTTTTTCCAGCTGAAGGAGAGGGAGTCCACCCTCCAGGCAAGTGGGTGGTATACTCTTGTGCAGAATTTCTTCAATTGGTGATTGTGTGGGGAGGCGAACAGGTCTATCTCTGGCATTCCCCATTTCTTTGTTATGGTTTTGAAGATATCTGGATGCAGCATCCATTCGTGAGCATCCGTGGTTGTTCTGCTTAAGGTGTCTGCTAGTGAATTTTCTTTTCCTGGTACAAATCTGGCCTGCAGTTGAATGTTGAGATTTAGGGCCAAATTCCACAGGTCCATTGCCATCCGGCATACAGGGTATGAGTGTGTACCTCCCTGTTTGTTGATGTACCACATCACTGTGGTATTGTCCGTCCTTATCAGCAGGTGACCTTGTTGGAGGAATGGCCTGAATGCCTGGATTGCATGTTTCACTGCCAGCATCTCCTTTAGATTTATGTGTAGATTCAGCTGGGTTTTGGACCATAGTCCTTGTATACACCTGTTTTCCATGTGCGCCCCCCAGCCTAGGTCTGAGGCGTCCGCGGTGATGGTCTGGCTTGGATGTGGTTTGTGGAAAGGCAATCCTCTGTTTATCTGACAGGCCTGAGCCCACCACAGGAATTCTTTTTTCAGGCATGGAATAATTGGAATCTGGGCTTCTAGACTGTGCTTGTGTTGAGACCATACATTCCTTAGGTACCATTGCAACTTCCTCATTTGCAGCCTGGCATGTGGGATCAATATTATGCAGGATGCCATGTAACCCAGGGCTTGCAGGACTTTCCTTGCAGTAAGCTGAGTTTGTGTTGTTAATGCCATGAAATAGACTGGTAGTTGCTTTTGTTTTTCCTCTGTGAGAAAAGCCATCTGAGTTGTTGTATCCAGCTCTGCACCCAAAAATGTTATCCTTTGGGATGGTACTAGCCTTGACTTTTGAATGTTGACTGTGTATCCCAAGGCTTGCAGCAGTTGTATGACATTGGCCAAATCCTTTGTTAATTTTGTCTTGTTGTCCGCTTGTATTAGGCAGTCATCCAGGTACGGGTAAATTTGAATTCCCTGAAGCCTGCAATGAGCAATTACTGATGCCAGGCATTTCGTGAATACTCTGGGCGCAGTAGATAAGCCAAAAGGCAATGCTGAGAATTGATAATGCTCTGATCCTGCAAGAAATCTGAGGTGTCTTCTGCAATCTGGTCGTATAGGGACGTGCAGGTAGGCCTCCTTGAGTCACCAGCCAAGACTCCTTGCCCAACATGGGAAGTAGTTGCTGGAGGGTCAGAATTTTGAATTTTGGAACAATGAGGTATGTGTTCAGTGCAGACAAGTCGAGAATAGGCCTCCATTGATTTTCTTTTCTTGGTACAAGGAATAGCCTGGAGTAAAATCCTTGTCCTTGTTCCATAGATGGTACCTTTTCTATTGCTGTCATCCTTAGTAAGTTGTTGATTTGTTTTAGAGCCTCTGTTTTTTGGCTTGGTGGAAGGTTTGGCATTCCTCTCTTTTTTGGTAATGTGTGGAAGTGAAACCTGTAGCCTTTGTCTATTGTTTGTAAAGTCCATTTGTCTCCTGTAATGCAATGCCAGTTGTCCGAAAATAAGGCTAGCTTTCCGCCCAAGGGTGCTTCCAGTTGTTCCCTGGTAGGCGGAATCAGAGCCAAGTCATTGTGTCTGTCCTGTGGAAGTGGTTGTAGTCGTAGCTGTGGCAGCACTTCTCTGGTTGGCAGATTGCCACTGATGACCCTTGTAGGCACCCCTAGATTGACCTCTGCCTCTTGGGCGTCTATTTCTGCCTCTCTGTGCTCCAGAGGTGTCTGGAAAGGACCAATTCTTCAAAGGCCAATTTCTGCTAAACCTCGGTGGTTGGACCTGCAAAAAATCCTTGACTGTTTGGACAGATTTTGCTTTTTCTTCCACTTTCTTTAGAACCTCCTGTGCAGGGGAGCCAAACAAACTTTGTTTCTCCATAGGAGCATCTAGAAGTTTTGACTTAACATGGTCTGGTAATGATTGCTCTTTCAACCAGGCATGCCTTCGAATTACTGCTCCAGTCATAGCTGATCTAAAAGAAGCCTCCAGTGGATCATAGCCACATTTTAAAAAATGATTACTGACCTGCTGAGAGTTATGTACCAAATCCTGAAGTGACTTACGGTCTATAGGTTCAGGAGAGGACAGTTTTTTTATTTAGCTGGTCTAACAGAAATTCCTGGTACTGAATCATGTGAAATTGACAGTTTAAAGCCCTTGCCGAAAGAGTAGCAGATGTATAAATCTTTTTACCCCATCTCTCTAATGCTCTAGATTCCCTGTCAGAGGGAAGAGGGTTTTTGGCAGAGGCAGCTGCAACACCTTTAGGGCCCTGAGAAATGGTTTCTGGGTCTGCAACATGAGCCTTATACAAGTGGTAGTGAGTGTCCGGGACCCTGTAATATCTGTCAGGTTTGGCAGGGGCCGGAGGAAGAGAATCAGGGGCAGTACTGGCATCATTATATGCATTATCAACAACTGATAGTACAGGGGGAATGGCTAAAGGCCTATGTTGTGGTAAATGTAAAAAGGTCCTTAGCCTTTTCCTTGAATCTGAAAAATCCTGGCCCTGCCATTGGAAATGTTCCCTCATAGAGTGTAGGGTTTCTCCAAAAGAAAATTCTTCAGGAGGGGAAGCAGAAGGAATAGAGTCTTCTGCATCAGAATCCTCATAAGGTGAATATGGGCCTTCCTGATGGTCAGAAATATCTGAGCCATCCGATGAATAGTCTGTAGAGAGAGGTTCAGGGGGTTCAGTCCTAGGCCTCTTATCTGGAGGAGGTTGAGAGGCCCTGTCTGGGTGAGGTTGGGATCCCCTGATCAAAGAAATAAGATCCTCAGCCAGGCTGAGTATCTGGGAACTAGAGGTAGGCCTGTGAGAGGTAGCTTTAGTCTTAGAAATTTTGGCTGCTTTAGCCCTGGAAAAAGCCTTGATAGACATAGAAGCAGGGGGTCTAGCAGCCCCACGTGCAGGAGTAGAGATGTCTAAGGGAATAGTGTCTGACAAATCCTGGGTGCCTGTTTCTGTAACAGTGATTTCTGTAGCCGATTCAGCCATGGCCTGTGTGGCCTCGGTTATCGGTGGCCTGCTTTCGGCCGAAGGGAGAACCGAGGACTCTGTTTCAGCCGAAACCGAGACACTCGCGGTTGGCCTAACCGTGGTTTCAGCCGAAACCACGGGCCGCGAGTGTCGGTCCTTTTCCTTGCGTTTTTTAGCTATTTGTGTAGTCGGAGTCTCCGACGGCATTTTATATGCAAAAGCGGGACCAAAAAACTCTTCGGCAAACTCCAACCGACGTCTAAGCGTCCGTCGGTTGAAGGAAGCACAGGCTAGACAAGCTGATACGTCGTGGTCTGGGCCTAAGCAAGGAAGGCAGTAAGAGTGGAAATCCTTATGAGGTATTTGTTTCCCACAAGTTAAACAATTATTTACTTTGACATCGGCTGAGGCAAGAAAGAGTCCCCAACGGGGTACTTAGCTTTTTTAGAAGTCTTCGGTAGTAGAAATCTCTGGATCTGACCGACCGGCACTTGCGAACAGCTTCTGCTTCGGGCACCGCGCGGCAAGAAAGACTGAGGAAAATGGCGTCGGCTGATGCCTTTATACCCTAGCAGCTATGACGTCGGGTGAAGTGCGACATCAGCTGAGGCCAGACCCAGACTTTGGAATCCGGCCGACCGAAGGGCTGCCTGAGGCAGGACAACCCATATGTTAGGACTGCAGATGCATCCTTGAAGGACATCAGGGGGTAGCAATGGGGGCCGCTTGCGCCACCTTGTATGTAAACTGTGTATTGTATTATTGGGGAAAGAAGTTTATTTTCAACACAGATTGGTTAAACTATATAGTACAAAACAAACGAAGCGGAGACAGTCAAATAAACTGGAAAAATGGAAAAACACACCAAGCCTGGACCAGAAGCAACGTTTTGGAATACAGCTTTCGTTTACGAAACAATTGCTTCTGCCAAAATCTTCTGATGCCATTAATAAGTATAAATGAAAGCAAAAATCTTCCTTTGAAATTGTAAGGAATGCCAAACCAAGTTGATCCACTAAAATCTTTTATTCACCAACACGAAGAACACTCAATGCAAACCAAGCGCTTTCGCCTGGACAATTCCAGGCTTTTTCAAGATTAAAATACGAATGTGGCCATACTGCTTAAATACACAAGTTAATAGGCCAATTTGGCAATTAAAATTTAATTGCAATCAACTGTTAAAGTGCTATAGTACTGCAGTCCTCTTTTTGAAGTCTAGTGAACTTGACAAGTGAAGTTTTTTTCTCACTGTATAAATCTTACATACAAGTATACTTTGATATTCCTTGTGCTGCTGAATACTGTTAAAATTCATTCGCTACTCTTAAATGAGTGTATAAATACAAAATAGTAATAACTAGTATAATACACAGTGGTTAAATACCCTATTAATCATACAGTTAAAAACACATCTTTAAAAATAGTTTCTTAGGTTAAAACTATAACTGTTATTTTTGAGTAGGCTACTAGAATTCAAAGCAAATACTTCGTGAATATTTCTATATACATTATATAATTATTTATTTAATTTATTCATGTATAAAATTTATTTCATATGTAATACAAATATACACAAATAAACTAGTTAATAATTCTCTTTCTGATTTTGAAAAAACTTTCATAGTATAATTGATGTAGATATTAATTAGAGTTTGTGAAATGAACACTAAGAAGGGACCAAAAACAAACTACCTATAATTTATTCCTTTTCATTCTCAATATACTGTTAATACTAATATTGTCATTCATTCCTGGATTCTTTGAGGCATCCAATTTTAGTTGCCAGGTTAGCTCTCTAGTTTCTAGGTAACTTTCCCAGTCACCTCCCCTAGGGTCACTAATGACCCGTTCCAGGACAAAAAATTTTAAAGACATATTTGTGCACGTTAAAGAGTGCTTAAAAAATGCATTAGTTGTTTTCTTTTTCTCTATTTCATATATGTGTTCATAAATCCGTTTTTTAAGCATTCTAGTAGTCTTTCCCACATAGAAACCATGGCAGAATGTGCATACACCTAAATACACTACCCCCATTGTATTACAATTGTGGTATCCTGGTGTCTTTAAAGTGCAATTCCTAGCTGGTAGAAATATTTCCGCAGCGTCTAGTAAATAGTTGCACTGTTTACACATACCACATTTGTATGTACCATTCTTTCTATGAGAAGAAACAGTGTTCTTTACCTGTCTTGTACTGGTGTTCTGTTCATTCCTTTAAGGTTTATATCGCGTTTTCTAATAAAAGTTAGTGTTCTTGGTAAATAAATTTTGATGTCCTCTTGTGTTGTTAACATTGGCCAAAAAGCTTGTAAGGTGTTCTCTATATAAGTTGAATCATTGGTGTATGTGTAGATAAAACTTCTCTGTGCATCATTTTCTCCTCTACTGTTAGTTTTGGGAAGTGGAAGTCCCTTACTAAGAAGGGGTGGGAACTTTGAATCCCTTTTCTCTAATACTATCTAGTTGTATCTTTAACTAACATGTTGTTGGAAAGAGGCTATCCCAATCAGTTAATTAAAACAGTTACAGAAGAAGTATTAGAGAAAAGGGATTCAAAGTTCCCACCCCTTCTTAGTAAGGGACTTCCACTTCCCAAAACTAACAGTAGAGGAGAAAATGATGCACAGAGAAGTTTTATCTACACATACACCAATGATTCAACTTATATAGAGAACACCTTACAAGCTTTTTGGCCAATGTTAACAACACAAGAGGACATCAAAATTTATTTACCAAGAACACTAACTTTTATTAGAAAACGCGATATAAACCTTAAAGGAATGTTTGAACAGAACACCAGTACAAGACAGGTAAAGAACACTGTTTCTTCTCATAGAAAGAATGGTACATACAAATGTGGTATGTGTAAACAGTGCAACTATTTACTAGACGCTGCGGAAATATTTCTACCAGCTAGGAATTGCACTTTAAAGACACCAGGATACCACAATTGTAATACAATGGGGGTAGTGTATTTAGGTGTATGCACATTCTGCCATGGTTTCTATGTGGGAAAGACTACTAGAATGCTTAAAAAACGGATTTATGAACACATATATGAAATAGAGAAAAAGAAAACAACTAATGCATTTTTTAAGCACTCTTTAACGTGCACAAATATGTCTTTAAAATTTTTTGTCCTGGAACGGGTCATTAGTGACCCTAGGGGAGGTGACTGGGAAAGTTACCTAGAAACTAGAGAGCTAACCTGGCAACTGAAATTGGATGCCTCAAAGAATCCAGGAATGAATGACAATATTAGTATTAACAGTATATTGAGAATGAAAAGGAATAAATTATAGGTAGTTTGTTTTTGGTCCCTTCTTTGTGTTCATTTCACAAACTCTAATTAATATCTACATCAATTATACTATGAAAGTTTTTTCAAAATCAGAAAGAGAATTATTAACTAGTTTATTTGTGTATATTTGTATTACATATGAAATAAATTTTATACATGAATAAATTAAATAAATAATTATATAATGTATATAGAAATATTCACGAAGTATTTGCTTTGAATTCTAGTAGCCTACTCAAAAATAACAGTTATAGTTTTAACCTAAGAAACTATTTTTAAAGATGTGTTTTTAACTGTATGATTAATAGGGTATTTAACCACTGTGTATTATACTAGTTATTACTATTTTGTATTTATACACTCATTTAAGAGTAGCGAATGAATTTTAACAGTATTCAGCAGCACAAGGAATATCAAAGTATACTTGTTGTATGTAAGATTTATACAGTGAGAAAAAAACTTCACTTGTCAAGTTCACTAGACTTCAAAAAGAGGACTGCAGTACTATAGCACTTTAACAGTTGATTGCAATTAAATTTTAATTGCCAAATTGGCCTATTAACTTGTGTATTTAAGCAGTATGGCCACATTCGTATTTTAATCTTGAAAAAGCCTGGAATTGTCCAGGCGAAAGCGCTTGGTTTGCATTGGAGTGTTCTTCTCGTTTTCGTGTTGGTGAATAAAAGATTTTAGTGGATCAACTTGGTTTGGCATTCCTTACAATTTCAAAGGAAGATTTTTGCTTTCATTTATACTTATTATTGGCATCAGAAGATTTTGGCAGAAGCAATTGTTTCATAAACGAAAGCTGTATTCCAAAACGTTGCTTCTGGTCCAGGCTTGGTGTGTTTTTCCATTTTTCCAGTTTATTAAACTATATAGTACATTACATTAGATTTCTGGATGACATTTGTCTTTTTTGGAAGGGTCCTGGGGAAAAATTAAGAGTTTTTGGTTTACACTGATGAGACCATTACTTTAAGGTTACCCATACAATTTCTAGAGATAAGATCTATTACTTAGATGTTACTATTTATAAGGACTACACCAACAATAGTTTTCAATCAAGGATTTTTTGAAAAGACACGTTCTCAAATTCATACCTACATTTTAACAGTGAACATCCATATTTCCAAAAGAAAGGGATTAAGGGTCAACTGATCAGGGCTTTGGGACATGTGTAGTGATCAGAGGACCTTTATAGAATAAATCAAATTTATTAAAGAATTATTTGAGCAAAGAGGTTACCCTAGTACCCTGATAGATAAATTAATGGAAGAGGTTATTAGGGCTAGAGGGTGGAAATATACCCCCTTATTGGGAACATGTGGTTGGGAAGATAAAGTGGCTACAGACGAATCTTATAATTTGGCCTTCATTCATACCTTTTCCCCATTTTCACAGGAAGTGGAAAATATCAAAAAGTATGGGTGTGTTTTGACAGTGAACCCGGATATTACGAAAAGTGCATCAGAGAATCCCATGTTTATTAGGAGAAGAGATATGAACTTGAAAAAGAGGTTTGAAAGATATGTTATGGTGAATACACAAACTGTAAAAAAAAAAAAAATAGGAAATTTGGAACCTATAAATGTGGCTTTTGTAATCAGTGTAGTTGTATGATTTACAAGGAAAGAGATTTTTTAAAAGCAAGGGGAGTGTTTTTGAGACCTAGAAGTTATTACAACTGTAATAGAAGGGGGGGGGGTTGTACACCGGGTTACGTGTGTCGTGTCCTAGTTTTTATGTAGGAAAGACCGAGAGGACCATTAGAAAACGAGCTTATGAGCATTTATATGACATATCTCACCGAAAGGAAACCAACACACTATAGACATCACAAAGTTTGTAGCAACAGTAGATATGTATTTTGTATTTCAGAACAAGTACAGTAGCAATAGACCCCATGGGTGGACACTGGGAAGCCAGATTGGAATATAAAGTTATTCTGGCAAATAAAATTGGATGCAGCTAAAACCTCGGCATTAAATGAGAACATTAGTATTAGTGTTCTGAAGATAGCAGCTAAACTATACAGCTATTATAGAGTTTACATAACAATTTTCAGAATGGTTTAAACATCAACGAAAATGTATATATATTTTATCTAACAACTTTGTATTCTGATGCATACTACGTAAAAAGAATGGCAATGTTTTATTGTTTAGATTGTTGTTAACAGGGGCGAAGTCCCATTTTAATTGAATGGAGGGAAGAGTTTTTAAGTGGGATTTTGATTGGCTGTTGTGAGTATAAAAGTAAGGTGCATTCTGCATTTATAACTGTTCTGAAGAAGCCTGGGAGATTCTCGGGTGAAAGTGCTTAATTATTGGTTTCATTAAAAGAGTTCTTGTTCTTACTGTGGAGCCATTTCGTTTTTTTCTAGTGATGTGCAACACCCCAACTCTTGGGTGGACCACACACTTTGCAAAGTGTAGGAGCAAAAGTGAGCTACCCAGCCCAGAAATGAACCAACTAGCACATACAAGAACCTGCTTTATGTTCATTTGAAAAAAAATAGAAGACCCATCCAAGACTGAAGGGGAATGCCTAGAAATCCATACGCTGGTAACAAGTACACAACAACAGAAGAAAATCCAGAGACAATTCCTTACACTGGGAAAAATATGAGAACCAAACCAAACCAGTCAAACTGGAGGTAAAGCTCTCTCCAACCAAGATTGAGCTCGACTGTCATGAGGAGAAGGTAAACATTTGCACCACACCACACTCATCACATAGTCTCACTAAATCTACACCACCAAAATCCACACAACACAAAAACATTTGTGGAGGCTCTCAATAATAATCTGTCTAAGCAACAGAGACCTCCAAAGCAGAAACGCAAGCAACCTCCATCCCCCAACACAACCCAAATGACACACAGCCCACAGACTCAGTGTGCCACTCAACCACAGCTAATAAGGCAAAACAACATACCCAGCACATTAGTCGTAGGTGACTCTATAGTCAGGCACACTGATGTCCCACTCACCAGGCTAAACAAGGAGAAGGTTACTGTCAGCTGCCTGTCGGGTGCCAGGATCCACCACATAACCCATGCACTCTGGTCACTTCACAACAAGTACAAATATGACTGTCAATGTCCATGTTGGTGTGAATGACCTGAGACGTATCTCCCTGGACTACATGAAAAGAGGCATGGAAGAGCTCTCCGATCTTGTAGCCCAGGCAGGTATGACCCTAGCCCTGAGTAGCATTCTGCTATCGCCCAGAATGATACCGCAGTACAAGGACAAAATGATTGAACAACAATTGGCTAAGCTTCTGGTGTCATTCTAAGGGGATCAAGTATTTTGTCTGCTTGGGATGACATGGTCGACAGACCACTATGCTTTGCCACAGCATCTGTCTCCCCTGGGATTCCGGATACTGGCTAAGGCTCTTGCTGCCCCCTATAGTGCCTTTTTTAGGCAGGGTTCAAATAAATTCACCACCATAACAGAACAGGCAAGCAAAAACTGAGGGTAATGCTACTCTATGCTAGAAGTCTAAATCTCAAAAGTCACTCACTCGAGGCACTCCTTAAAATGGAATACATCGATATCTGTGCAGTGACTGAGACCTGGTTCAAGGCTCCAGAGAGCACCCCTGCACTAACCAGGCTATAACTCATACCACACGTTTCAGCCATGTAACCTGGACCGAAACACCAAAGGCGGAGGTGTGTCCATATTCATTAAGGATATCCACACCTCCAGGTTAGTTGCTCAACATAATGCATCTGAGGTTATCCAAGTGCAACTAACTCTGGGCAAAACTGCATTCCAAATTGTAGCTTGCTACATATCCCCCACCATGCCCCAGGATTCCCACTCCTCTTTTCCTGAAGTACTGGAACATATTAGGGTTCAACCAAACACCCTAATAATGGGCAACTTCAACTACCCCACCATTAACTGGGAAAACTACTCGTGTACCAACTCCTTAGCTCAACGCTTTCTGGAATTCATAAACTCGATCAACTTATCTACACCCCCACCAGGGGCAACAATATCCTAGACCTAGTCATTACCAACATGAGTGACCAGTGTTCCACACATGAAGTCAACTCCTTGTTGGTCCGATCTGACCATAAGCTTATCACCCTTGATATCCACATCCCGCCCCCACCCCCCATTAAGGAAACCACAGTAAAAAATTTCTCCAAAGCCAACTTAATGCTTAAGACAGAAGTGGTGAACTTAATGACACCCATGCAGATGGACAATACAGTTCCAACTGCTGAATCCTACACAAATGCACTCTATAAGCACTTACACGAGTGCATGGATCGTGCTATCCCAAACAGAACCAAGACGCTATCCTCCAAAAAAAGGAAACCAATCTGGTGGTCCCCTGCCATAAACCAACTGTACAACAGAAGGAAGAAACTGTTGCAAAAGAGAATAAAAACCCATGAATGAAGGAGCTCCCTGGTCAGCCTCAGTAAGATCCTCCAAAGCTAGCTAAGAAAACAAAATCACCACTAAATCCAAGGACAACCACAAAGCATTCTATAGCTATGTCAAGAATCAAGATGGCAACACCCAGATCTGCTCCGAGTTACAGCACAAAGGCACGCAAATTACAGAACCAACTGATATTGCCAACATCCTGACAGATAGGTTCAGTGCTAAGTTTACCCCCCTCTCACCCTCTAAAGGGCCCATATCTATACAGGAAGAATGCAGAGCCCCTGTAATCACAACTACGCAGGTAAAAGCTGCACTCTCTAAAGCCAAAAACACTGCATCCATGGGACTGGACAACATCCAAGGTTGCATTTTACACGAACTGGCTCCCCACTTAAGCCTCATGTTCAAGAATAGCCTCACATCAGGCTTTGTGCCCACTGAATAGTGCACAGCAACAGTTATCCTACTCCACAAAGGGGGAGCCACCACAGATTCCGGGAACTATCAACCTATTAGCCGGACGAGCCTAGTCTGCAAGGCCATGGAACGTATCATCATGGAACTCAAAGACATTGGTAACCTCCAAACTCTGGATCCCACCCAGTTCAGGTTTGTGAAAGGCAGATCATGCCTCCTGAACCTGATTGATTTCTTTGAGTCAGTCACCAAAGCCGTGGATGAGGGTAAGGTGGTTCACACAGCCTATCTTGACCTCGCCCAAGGCTTTCGACACCATTCCCCATTCTGGAATTATAGCTAAACTCACTAAACTAGGTATAAATCCCTACGTCACAAGATGGATTGCCAACTGGCTCACTGACAGAACCCACACTGTAAAAGTTGCAGACTCCAAATCTGACCTCAGAGCAGTGACAAGTGGAGTACCACAGGGTTTCGTCCTGGGACCTCTCCTGTTTGGTATCTACTTCTCTGAAGTACAGGCTAACACAGAAGGCCTCTGGCTAGTTCGCAGATGACTGCAAACTAGGAGCCATAGTCAAGCCCCCCAAATGATGTGGATATCCTACAGAAGGGCCTCACTGAGACAAATGCCTGGTGTCAGAGCCATGGCCCCAAGCTCAATGCCAAAAAGTGCAGTGTCATCCCCTTTGGTAAAAACTCTGTACCCATGAACTACCACATAGGCAGCAATCTACTTAACACCTAATGCGTGATAAGAGACCTTGAGACCCAGGTGGATAGTAGTCTCTCCTTTGATAGTCACATTGCCACAGTAGTCAGGAAGTCCTATGTGGCACACCTCATCATAAAAGGGTTCTCATCCAGGAAAAAAGAGGTCATTCTTCCCCTCTACTCGACACTCAGACCCAATATAGAGTACAACGCCCCTTTTGGAATGTACCTCACAACACATCTGCAGCAGCTGGAAAGGCCACAGAAGTACCTCACAAAGAGGATTACTGGCCTCAAACAAATTCCCTACACTGACCGCCTCAAAAAACTTCAGCTTTACTCTGTAGCATATCGCCTACTCCGAGGTGATCTCTGCCTAACATATAAAACTATGTCAAACCCAGAGCTGTTGGACATGCTACACCTAAAGAAATCTGAAATCCCTCAGAGCTACATGCTCTAGGGACTTAAACCTGGTCACCACAATAAACAGGACACGCTGGAGGGATAGATTCTTGTCCCAGAGACTTCCTATACTCTGGAACAAGCTACCCATCTATGTCAAGCAAAGTTCTTCATTAGCACTCAAGAAAAATCTTGATGAGTGGATGGGAAATAGGAAATACACCCCAGGGATCACTTGTGTGTGTCTGCTCGACAGTGGCACAGGAAAATAACTTTCTTGGGTGGCGTAAGCCATGGAACCTTGTTGGCTAGGCTTACGTAGGCCCTTGGGCCGATAAGCCTAGTACCTACCTATGAACCACTGTCCCCCTTCATGTGCAGTCCCAAAACTAGTATTCAGACTACAGCTATGCAACCAGTGTGTCTGTCCGATCTATCAATGTATAGAATAAGACTGTTTTCTTCTGTGCCTTCCTCAGACAAAAAGGAGTCCTTCTCTTGTTTTCAGGCTGGCTAAGCTTAGAAAACAAAAGAAGAGGAGAAGGAGTAATAAAGGCCTCATGAACAGGTGAGAGCCTGTTCCCTTCACAGGTAGTCAAACAGGACCACAATGAAATGACAGAAAATATGCTTCAGCTGCACCTCCCTGTAGGTGCACATCTGGTCTGTGGCTCTAGCCAAAGCATCTGCACAGTCAGATTTACAACAGGAAACATGATAGCCCGCAAAAAGTAGTAAATGGTCTTTAGAAAGTTATCTCTGAGCCAATATTCCATAAAATCCTCATTTTCAACAGCTCAAGTTGGCTTAGAACTTGGAGAGATAAAATGAAAAGTTGATACGAATGTGACAAAGGAGTAAACAATCACTAAACTTTGGACTCCAACTCAGGCAGTAATGTAGCAAACTGCAGTGATCTTTGGGACCTATACTTGTCCAGAGAGATCAGAAAGGTTTCCTCATGAGACTGCCTACTTAATTACTCTGCTCATTCATACAGCTGATCAGAGCGGGCATACACCTTTCCAAGAATTAAAGGAGCGGTCCGGGTGCTTCAAGCTATTTAAGCAATACTTACTACCTGGATCAAAAGGATAACTGACCCATGCCTTCAGATTATACTCTCTAAGGAGAGATTCTCCACCCATGACTCAAGCTCCCATCAGACATCTGTCCTCTGAAAAAAGTACTGCCAAGTCCATAAGCAGGTGACTCAAAGGACCAGTCTTCAGTATCAGCCTGGTCAGCCTTGGGTTCTAGTTGACTGTGCAATATAAGAGGCCTGAATACAGAGATACCTCCTCCAAATTGGGAGTCAGTGGCATGTGTGCATGTATTAATTATACCTGGCAATCTCTGATAAGTGTTACTGTAAATCAAGTGTGCTTTCTCAAACTCAGGATATTAACATTAAACGATTTTTATTTCAGTGGTACACAAACAAATGAAATATCTGTACAAACTGTGTATCGACATTTATCACAATTTACAGCAACAAATTAATTAAAAACACCCAAGAAATTTCTTCAGCAAGGACTGCTAGTTATCCACAGATGTGAACTTTTTTTTTGTTTTGATTTATAGTGGATAACAGTTAGAAATCTAGCAAAGTTGAAAGGGTCTAATCTCTAACAAATGCTGCCAGGTGGAATACAGATAAAAGTTCAGAACCATTTAATTTTTCAGAAAACTGTATATAAAATATGCCATTATATACTGCAGTCTTCAAGAGTTTATGTGCAATTTTACAATGCTCAAATAAATGTGAAGTTGTCGACAGAATAAAACTCGTAGCTTATCAAGTCTGCCTGTATGCTGCAGCAAAGTCCCTGTACAGCTTCCCTTCTCCCACACCAGCCCCACATCCACTGCCTCAGCCAGACTTAAATCCTCCTTTCAATCTGCATTTCAAAGTTGCCTCTTATGATACAAGTGCAGTAAACCACAACTTTCTCACTCCCTCCCTCTCTCGCTCTCCACTATACAGAACTTTTTTTTTAAGTCTACAGACATTTTCTTTCTGGGTGCAACTTGTCCTCTCGTTTCTCTCCCTTACTTCTCCTCCTAAACTCCCTCCTACATGGTCCCCCAACAATGTAGTACCATCATACCTTCCCCTCTCCAATATCCATCATTCTCTCTCCTTTATACACTTACACCTCTCAGTATGGTCACTAGAGATTGTACCCATGATCCAGCGATTCTATTACCTAGTACAGCAGCAGGATGACCTTGCTATCTGTTCCCTTTAGTTAGGCAATTGCAGCATCTTCTCAACCTTTAACAGCTTCCTTCTGTACTGCACCGCATGACTCAACTTAAAGATAAACACACCAATCCTATTCTTTCTCTGTGCTCAGGGGGCCACCTTATTTGCATGCGTTTCCTTGCATTCCTCATCAAAATGCATTACCTTGCACTATTTGCGCTCTCTGTATGAAAACGTACCTATACCACTTACATGCTCATTCTGTGATTTTCAGCAGGTCTTGCTAGAAACTGGCCACCCCATCACTGTCGCTTGCCGGGTCAGCAAGAAATAGGCAAATGTTGGGGGGGTTCTTGTTCAAGCAGCTTTATTATATACAAACACATCATAAACTAAGCTAAGTAACTTTAACATGTAAACAAACTAGCTATCATGCACATAGATGTTAACACTCTGGCTGCACCTTCAAAAAGGCACTGTAGATAATATGTGCTTGGAATTTATATGCACGCACAAACTTAGAAATGCTTCTTAAAGGTACAGCACATCTGTTATTCTGCATCCTCCCTCTTTGAGATATGAGTCAGTCATTGTCATAGATATTAATGAATATGCAATTTACAGAGGAATAATTTTCAGCATGCAGTTATACAAAGCTAGGTACATCTATACAACTATGTCCAAGTTGCTGTGTATTTCACACTAGGCTTTGAGATGCGACCATATTGTGTGACACAAAATTTGGGATCTGGTTTAGAAACTAGAATTGTCCCTACCAATTGTTCAATCTTAGGAACCTTGGGACCATTTGCCAGCACATTATCTGGAGTCATGACACGTTCTGGAAAGTACAGTTGTGTACCTACCATAAATGTAGATGTTCGAGTGTATTCACTGTTGCAGTCATTACACTTGGGTTATCCTGCTGGCAGGCAACCTGCAGTCGGCCCGAGTTCCAAAGTCTTGGTCCGGCGTCGGTTGCTGTTGCCTCTTCCCTGACATCAGTGCGCCAGGGGTATAAAAGTTGCAACCGACGCCATTTTCTTCAGTTTTTCTTGCCCCAGATGTCAGGGTGCCCCCAGATAGGAAGGCTGAAAAGATAAAAATATGCCAAAAAAACATGCATATATTACTATAAACATTTACTTCATCTACAAGCAAATACACCACATAGGTTGTATAGAGTTGAGAAGTACAGAAAAGTCCCAGCAAAGAAAGGGGGACGGTGGGTGGGTAACCTGGACTGCAACAGTGAATACACTCGAACATCTACATTTATGGTAGGTACACAACTGTACTATGTACATCGTGTTTCACTGTTGCAGTCATTACACTAGGGTAGAATCCCAAAGCTGAGGTTGGGTGGCTGGGTCTAAATTGGGTTGGGAGAGGCTACCAGGCCCTACAGCACTGCAGTGGCAAAGCCTGCTCTGGATTTAGAGTAGTGAGGTAAGTGGTAGCGCTTGGTGAAAGTGTGCACTGAGCTCCAGGTTGCAGCTTCTAAAATGTCTTTGGTTGGTACTCCTCTGAGAAAAGCTGCTGAAGTGGCTGCTGCTCTGGTAGAATGAGGCCTAATGCCCTTAGGCACTGATTTGCCATGCTGTGCATAACAGAAGCGGATGCAATGTCCTATCCATTTTGAAATTGTCTGCTTTGTAGTAAGCTTTCCTTGTGATCCTGCAACATAGGCTACAAACAGTTGTTCAGTTTTTCTGAAGGCTTTTGTTTTGTCCAAGTAGAATCGTAGCTGTCTGTGTATATCCAAAGCATGCAGAAGTATCTCCTCTTTATTCTGGGGATTTGGGTAGAAGGTAGGCAAATGAATGGTTTGGTTCAAGGCCGCATTGCAGACCACTTTTGGCATGAATGTTGGGTTTGTCCGAAGAGAAACCCTGTCCTGATGGAAAATGGTGAAAGGTTCCACAGCCATTAATGCCTGTAACTCTGAAACTCTTCTTGCTGAAGTAATTGCTAGGAGCAGAGCAGTTTTCCATGATAAGAATTTTAGATCAGCTGTGCTGGCTGGTTCAAAAGGAGACAGTGTGAGTTTTTCTAAAACAAAGTTGAGATCCTAAGTTGGTACTGGTGCTCTCCTTGGGGGTCTTATATTTTTTGCCCCTCTGAGGTACTGTCATAGTAGAGGATGTGAAAAAATAGGAGGGTCCATATTGTATTGAGCTGAAATGGCAGAGGCATGGATTTTAATTGATGAGAAAGATAGGCCTTTGTCTAGCATTTCAGTTAGGTATTGTAAAATCTGAGGTATATTAGGGACAAGTGGTTCGAGCCCTTGTGCCTGGTTCGAAGCACAGAATCTGTTCCATTTTTCTGCATAAGATTTCCTAGTGCTGGGCCTCCTGGCTTCTAAAATGACATCCAGAACAGCTTTAGAGAGAGGTGCAGTCTGAGTAGCTACATTATCTGCCATGCTGCCAGATTTAAGGTTTTGAGTTGACTGTGCAGAATCAGATTGTTTTGCTGTGTCAGAAGATGAGGAATTTGAGGTAGAAGCCAAGCTGGGCCTTGAGACAAGTTCTTTAGGACTGGGTACCAGTGCTGGCGTGGCCAGTCTGGGGCAATCAGGATCATTTTTGGCCTTTGTCTGACTTTTAGTAGCACCTTTGTAAGAAGAGGCATCGGAGGGTAGGCATAGACTTGTCAGGCCTTTCCAGATGAATGACAGAGCATCCACTTTCCATGCTTGAGAGTGATAAGTTCTTGTGCAGAATTTCTGTATTTGGCAATTGTGAGGGGAGGCAAAAAGATCTATGTCTGGGCGTCCCCATTTCCTCGTTATCATGCTGAACACCTGTGGATTTAGTCTCTTTTCGTGTGGATCCATGAAATTTCTGCTTAGTTCATCTGCCAGTGTATTTTTTGTTCCTGGCAGGAATTGTGCCTGCAGACGTACTTGATAGGTCAGTGCTGTGTTTCACAAAGTCATGGCTTGCCTGCATAGGGGGTAGGAATGTGTGTCCCCTTGCTTGTTTATGTACCACATAACTGTGGTGCTGTCCGTCTTTATTAATAGTTGTCCTGGATGTAGTAGGTCCTTGAAAGCTGTCAGGGCATTCTGAACAGCTAGCATCTCTTTTTGGTTGATGTGAAGATGCATTTGTTCCTTGGGCCACGTGCCCTAAATACATTTTCCTGCCATATGTGCCCCCCAGGCATAATCTGATGCATCCGTTGTTATTGTCTGCCTGGCTGTGGGTAAGGTGAAAGGCTGTCCTTTGTGGTGACAGGCCAAGGACCACCATCGAAACTCCTGTTGTAGGCAGGGAATTAAAGTTATGATTGTCTCATGGCTGTGACAATGCTGAGTCCAAACACTTTTCAGATACCATTGCAGTTTCTTCATATGCAGTTTTGCATATGGAATTAGTAGAATGCAGGATGCCATGAAGCCCAGGGCCTGCAGAATTTTGATTGCAGGGAGCTGGGTTTTTGTTTGCCATCATTTAAAAGTAATGAGTCAGTTGCCTTTGTTTGTCTGGCATGAGATAAGCCATCTGGGTAGTTATATTTAAGCTTGCACCCAGGAATATTATCTCTTGAGAGGGCACTAGTTTTGATTTCTTTTCGTTTACTGTGCACCCTAGGCAAATTAGTAATCTTTTTACAAACGCCACATGCTGTAGAAGAGTGTCCTTGCTCTCTGCTTGAATAAGGCAGTCATCCAAGTAGGGATATATTTTAATTCCTTTTTGTCTGCAAAATGCAATTACTGGTGCCAGGAAGACCCTGGGCACAGTAGATAAGCCAAAGGGCAGTGCAGAGAATTGGTAATGCATTGAGCCTGCTACGAATCTGAGGTATCTTCTGCAAGTTTGTCTGATTGGGACATGCAGGTATGCCTCCTTGAGGTCCAAAGTAATTAGCCAAGCCTTCTTGCCCAGCATGGGCAGAAGTTGCTGTAGTGTTAACATTTTGAATTTGGAACATCCAGGAAAGTATTTAGGATTGACAGGTCCAGTATTGGTCTCCAGGCTTTATCCTTTCTGGGTACTAAGAAAAGTCTCGAGTAAAAACCTTGTCCCTGTTCTTGCTGTGGAACTCTTTGAATAGCTTCCATGTCCATAAGAGCAGCAATCTGTTTTTGGGCCTCTGCCCATTGGTTTTGTGGCAGGTCTGGCATACCTTTTGATTTTGGAAGCGTGTGGAAGTGGAACCTGTAACCCTGAGAAACAATATTCAGTACCATTGGTCTTGGGTGATTACGTGCCAATTTTTTGAGAAAAGTGCTAGCTTTCCCCCTAGGGGAGCTGCCAAAAGGTAAGTGCTTGGCATTTGTAGAGGGAAGTCGTTGGGACTGTTTCCTATAAGGTTGTGATTTGTCTTCCCCTCCTTTGGGGGCTGAAGCACCCCATTGTTTAGGTCTGTAGGAGCCTTGGGGCTGAGATCTGCCTCTTTGTGGCCTGTCTGACACTGGAAAGGACCAATTTTTTGAAGGCCAGTTTCTGCTAAATCTAGGCGGTTGAACCTGTAAGAAATCCTTCACTGTCTGCATTGATTTTGCTTTATCCTCCATTTTATTTAACACTTCCTCTGCCTTAACACCAAACGAAGTATCAT
The DNA here is from genome assembly GCF_019279795.1 of Protopterus annectens. Taxonomy (NCBI): domain Eukaryota; kingdom Metazoa; phylum Chordata; order Ceratodontiformes; family Protopteridae; genus Protopterus; species Protopterus annectens. The sequence goes on along the minus strand of NC_056747.1, from coordinate 392,774,736 downwards.
GCTGTAGTGGAGCATCCAATAATTTTACTTTAACATGGTCAGGTAAACTTCTTTCAACCAAGCATGCATTCGAATAACAGAGCCTGTAACTGCGGCTCTACAAGAAGCCTCTAATGAATCGAAACCACATTGCAGAGTATGCTTTCCCACTTGTTCAATTGCATGAAATAAATCCTGCATTTCTTTGCTGTCAGGAGTTTCTAAATTTGAAACCATTTTCTGTTTTAACAATGACATGAGATACTGTTGATATTTAAGCATGTGAAACTGGCAATTTAAAGCCCTTACAGCTAAAGTAGCAGAAGTGTAAACTTTCTTCCCCCATCTATCCAGAGCTCTGGAATCCCTATCGGAGGGAACAGGATTTTTAGCAGTGGAAGCCGTAACCCCTTTAGGACCCTGAGAAATTGTTTCTGGGTCTGCAGCGGGGGTTTTGTAAAGAAATTTATGGGAGTCAGGGACCCTGTAGTACCTGTCTGGCTTGACTGGTGCAGGGGGTAAAGAATCAGGAGACAAACTAGATTCAGAAAAAACATAATCAACAATATCACGCACAGGGAGGATAGCCAGGGGCCTGTGCTGAGGCAACAAAAGGAAGTCTCTGAGCCTTTTCTTGGATTCTGAATAATTCTGGCTCTCCAAATTGAAATGCTCCCTCATAGTGTGCAGGGCTTCCCCCAAAAGAATAATCCTCAGGCGGAGAGGCTGAAGGTAGACACTCCTCTGCATCAGAGTTCTCATAGGGAGGGAGAGAGAATCTCTGATCAGAAGAGGAATCAGAGGAAATGGAAATCTGGTCAGAGGAATCATAGTCAGTGTCTTGCCTAGGCCTTTTGTCAGGAGGGGGATGGGTACCCCTGATTAAAGTAATTAGGTCTTCGTCCATTTTTAGCATCTGTTTCTTTGGCATGGATGACTGTTCAGGAGAATGCTGTACTTGTTTCATTCTCTTTAATGGTGTTTTTGACTTTGCCTTAGCTGCTGAAGTGGCCTTAATTGTAAGCTGTGAAGGTCTGAAAACACCCTCAGAAGCCGATGCCTGCTCAGCGGCTCTGGACCCATCTGAGGGAATAGTTTCCGTAGGCCCAATACCTTGAGTTTCCACAGGCCTATGCGTCTCCACGTGGCTGTCGGTTACGGCCTGTGTCTGTGAGGTAGCGGGTGTCGGGGGCTGCGAAAGCACCTCACTGAGAACCGGCGACTGGCCTAGAAGAGGCTTAATCGTCGGTTTTGGACCTCGGATGCCTGTCCTTTTCTTTGTCTTTGGGTTTTTTATAAATTCCAGTCATCGGTTGTTCCGACGGCATTATGTAATTAAACCTTCGGCCAAAGTAATGTAAAGCAAAATCGTACAGATGTTTAATAGTGCATTTATTAAATCTGGCACAAAACCGACAACTGGCAACGTTGTGATCAGGGCCTAGGCAAGGAATACAGTAAGAGTGAAAGTCCTTATGAGGTATTTGCTTCCCACAAGAAATACAATTATTAACTTTTACTGACATGGGTCTGGAGCAAGAAAAAAAAAAGTTTCTGCAACGGGGTACTTAGCGTTATTGAAGACTTCAGCTCTGAAACTCAAATTTGAAAATCTCAGGAGTCGGCCGACCGGCACTTGCGAACTGCTTTCACTTCGGGCACCGCGTGGCAAAAAAGACTGAAGAAAATGGTGTCTGTTGCAACTTTTATACCCCTGGTGCACTGACGTCAGGGAAGAGGCAACAGCAACAGACGCCGGACCAATACTTTGGGACTCTGGTCGCCTGCCAGCAGGTGTAATGACTGCAACAGTGAAACACGATGAACATCAGTAATATCATCTGGAATGCTCTGAGAAAGTCTGTCACAGGAACAGTGCTGCGATGTTGGTTCTGCTACAGGAAGATGTCTGCGATTTCTCCTGTACGTCACACCCTTGGATCTAACAAAATAGGAATTCTGCTCTGCACATATACTCGTTACTTGACCAATCCGGTCGAAACCTTTCGCTGTTTGTATCCTCACTGTCTCTCCTTTCATTGGATGAAGAAATCTGCTCAATTTGTCACAACTGGACTTTTGAGAAAAATGCTTTTTGAATAACTGGGCTCTAATGACTTTGTTGTGTTTAGCTTTAGGCCTCAATAAACTAGAACTGATGGGCAATATTGCTCTGGTTTGCCTGGATAAACGTCTCCGAGCAAGTGAGCCAAGTATATCGTCAAGGGGTATGTTTCTGAGATTGAGTAAATTCAAAAAGGTATCGGTACTATCACGCTTTGACTTCTCAAGTAATTACTTTGCGCTCTGTACTGCACATTCAGCAAGTCCATTTGATTGCGGCTACTCTGGACTACTAGTAACATGTATGAAGTCCCATTCTCTTGCAAATTTCTGAAACAATTGACTGGGAAATTGGGTACCACTGTCTGAGATTTTCTGTGGACTGCCATGGACTGAGAAATGGCATTTCAACTTAGTAATGACTGTAGCAGAAGTTAGATTAGGTAGTAGAACGATCTCAAGCCAATTTGAATAAGAGTCTTCCAGCGCCAAGTAATTTTGATTGTTATACTGTAATATGTCAGTAGCCACTATTGACCAAGGTTGTTCAGGGATTTGACTTAGCTGAAGTGGCTCTTTTTGCAAATGTGATTTAGTACTATTACATACTAAACAGGAGGAAAGCACTCTATCAATGCCTTTCACTAGAGAAGTCCAAAACAGAAATCCTCATGCCCTTCTCTTAGTAGATTTGGAACCTGGGTGACCACAATGCAAAATCTGGATATACTCTTGTTGTAAGGAACCACGAACAGCAATTTTAGGACCTTTGAAAATAATGCCATCTTCCATCAGCAACTCATCTCTGTAAGGAAAGTAAGGCTGCACACTGGGTAGTGCACTAGATTGCTTTGACGGCCACACAAAATTGATGTAGTGATTGAGCTTTTGCAAAACTGGATCAGTCACTGCATGATCTCGTAGCTCATCTAGTCGTGTGGTTGAAAAGCTACGCACTTCCATGACATCAAAGTCAAAATACTCTGCTGCAAGCTGTCCCTGTAGTTCTGGGCGATCTGGATAAGGTATCAGCCAGATAAAGAAGTTTACCTTTCATATTGACCACTTCAAAGTCGTACTTTTGCAATTTAAGCATCATTCTTTGTAATCTCGCTGGAGCTGAATGCATAGACTTCTTTAGAATAGTAACCAAAGGCTGATCGGTTTCAATGGGATATCTCGACCACAGATATAATCATGAAACTTGGAACATGAAAACGCAATTGCTAAAAGTTCCTTTTCAATTTCAGCATAGTGCATCTCGGTTTGGGTAGGTGTTTTAGATGTGTAGGCTACTGGCCTACCTTCTCGAAGGATAACTGCACCTAAACCAAATTTTGAAGTTTTGCAGGAAAGAGTTACTGGTTTGCTGACATCATAATACCTTAATGTTGGTGGGGTAGCGATTTTCTGCTTAAGAACTTTAAATGCTTTCTGGTGCTGTTCCAGCCATAACCATGTAACATTTTTACATGTGAGCTCTCTCGAAGGTGTTGTCAAATTCACTGTAGTCTGGTATAAACTTGCCTAAATAGTTGACCATACTAAGAAAACGTTGTAGAGTTTGCACATTATCCAGTGCTGGCATTTCAAGAATGGTTGCTTGTATGGACGAGTCTGGTCTCAAGCCAATACTTGTAAACAAATGACCTACATAAGTAACTTCTGGTAGTCTGAATTTGCACTTTAGAGGATTGAGCTTTAAGTTCACTTCACGTGTTAGGTCTAGAACTCTCAAGATTTTTGACATGCTCTGCCTCACCACTGCCTCCGACGAATAAATCTACTATTATGGCACAAGGATAGCCTGAAAAAATTTGCACCATTGCACTCAAAGACTTCACTTGCAGAATTTATTCCAAATGGCATTTAGTTGTTCGATAGCTCTGGCCTTTGCAGAAGTATCTTGCAGGCATAACAATACACTTTGAGCTCGGTGGATTTACCATTGATCCAAACAGTACAAAACACTTCATTTTTTTGCCAATAAATCTACTGCATCAACCTTTTCACCAATCACTTGACATACCATCTACACAGAAAGCGGACTGTTGCAGTTTTATTTGATCATGTGCTTTTCTGAGTGACTTTTTTTGTGACTTTGTGAGGTCTACTTGATTTATAAAATCTTTGAAAATGGTTCCATTTCTTACATTCGTGGCATTGCTGACCAAATGCTATGCACTTTTCTCTTCTGGACTCATGGTTGGCAGCACAATTGTGACAGTTAACAATAAAGCTTAATTTGGGTTTTGGTGATTCACCCTTATACTGTACTGAGCAGTGTCTGTTCTGCACTGAGCATGCTCCTTTCACTGAAATGGACTTGGAATTTGCTAGAAGATACGGATTTTACCTGGAACGCCTGCAAGGGCTGCTGCTGCCATGTGCTTAGGCCTGCTCTTGCCTGTCACATGCTGCATGCCGTCTACATTTGCTCTAGAGCCCAGTGAAACCATGATCTTATCACTAACAAGCATACATGTGTGCCTTTCTGTAACTTCATGGATCTGCCAAATCTCAATGGCTTTGCTCAGCATCAAGTCACTGTCATGAAGCAAAATCTTTTCTCACAGCAGCATTATTAATACCACAAGTCCATCCTTTAATAACTCATCTTTTAAATCACCAAACTGGTATGTTTTGGCTTTGTTTCTTAGGTTAGTAATGTAAGCTGCAAATATTTCCCCTTGCTTTTGATCTCTCATGTAAAACAAATGCCTCGCTAATGAAACATTGGTCTGGGGGTTACACATTTCTCTGAATTTGCGCTTCAAATATTCAGGGTCTTCCCTTGATTCAGCCTGCACAACAAAACGAGTTTCTCCTTCACCTTTATACACTGCTGGTGCATATACAAATGAATACTCTCTTTCAATGGCCTCGGACCCTGCTAGGTTTAGTAAAATGAATGCCCTGGTGCATGCATCTTTATCCGAATAAGCTGCTTGTATAAATATATCATACTCTCCAATTTTCTGCAATATTCTGATCAAATACAAGTGGTGGTGGCTTGCAAAATCAGTCTGCCATATTAACATATCTTAGCGAAGACCTTTGCAAATATGCACGACCACACACTTATACATACCTATACACGTGCGTGAAATTTATGCCAGTACGTTCAATAGCACGATAAGCCTCTGTACAACTGAACTTTATGAAATAAGTCTCCTGGGCACTGCAATACTCTGAAATCATTTTACTGTAAAAAACACTCGTCTTGAAATTATTTTACTGTACAAGCCGTTTATCTTGAAATCATTTGACTGTAAAAAGCCATTTATCATTTCAAGAAACCTTTCAAATAACTGCATAGTACGAATAAACTGGGCAACAGAAGCTGAGTGCTAGAAACATTTAGAGGCAACAGTACACTGAAATTTCCCAAAATGGCTGCACTTTGCCAAATACTCTGTACAGTGCAGGAGACACACTGTAATGGCAGCACTCATCAAATGGACACACCCATGCACAAGAAACTTTTCTAAATATTCACTTCATGAAATAGTTGCACTTTGCACACAACAAACTCTTCGGAAAAAATGCACAGCAATAAACACACACCAAGTACTTTTACACACTTTGAGATGCTTCAAATAACTCGCTGGAATCAATGCCAAGTAGTTATTTATGCCAAAACACATTAATTTGTCAAAACACATGCAGTCGCCTTGCTTTACCTATGCTCAATGTGCCCTTTTCTGACCTTCTTGTTATATTAGTTTTGCTCATTTAATCTCCTTTCATGTCCATTATACTTCCTTGTGCTTGTTTTAACTCTAAAACAAAAAAGCAACTTGATGAAAAACTCATACTTTAACAAAATAAAGCTTTCAGGTGTAACCCTTCCTCAGAAAAATAATGAGGAAGGGTTACACCCGAAAGCTTTATAAGTATGCGTTTTTCATCAAGTTGATTTTTTGTTTTAGGATTTGTTTTTACAACTGGTGCAATTAACTACAGCCGATTCACGTTTGGTGGTCTCATTTTAACTTTAGACATGCTCGTTTTACTTTAAAACATGTTTGTTTTGCAATTCTGAGGTAGTTCTAAATCCTTTATGTACTTTTCTGATATTTGTTTTATCAAATAACCTTGTCTCAAACATTTTGTTTGATTGATGAGCTTTTGTACGCTTTTCTTTTGCTTAATAAACATTTCTGTGCTATTCATTTTCTTAGTAATAAGTTTTGTGCCATTGTAATGCTCCGTTTTATCACTTTTAATAAATAAATCTTTTGTGCATATTTTCTTTGCCTTTAGCTTGCTTTTGGCCCTTTTTTTTTGCTCTCAGTTCGCCTTCGTTACCTCTGCACCTCGTGGCTCTGGAGAGCCATCTTCACTATCTCAGTTCTGACACCATGTCGCTCGCCAGGTCAGGAAGAAACAGGCGAACATTGTGGGTTCTTGTTCAATCAACTTTATTATACATAAACTAAGCTAAGTAACTAACTTGTATACAAACTAGCTATCATGCACATAGATGTTAGCACTCTGGCTGCACCTTCAAAATGGCACTGTAGATAACACATGCTTGGAATTTATATGCACACAGACTTAAAAATGCTTCTTAAAGGTAAAGCATACCTGTTAGTCTACAATCTCCAACTAATATCTCAATCGAGGTGCCATTGATAAAACAGCTGATCTTGATCTTGATCTTAGAGGACAAAGCAATATCAGACAATTATGTTTAACAGGATCAGACTATAATTACTCTGTGGTATCTTATTAGTTAGTGCAGGCCTTTTCTCCAGACACCTTCCCCCTCCTTAATGGCCACATTCCATTTCTAGTCACTTAGCCAGTTTTCTAGCTACCACCCCATTTTGGGACCCACATCATCATTTAACTTCTACACCAAAATCTTCAACGATGCATTATCAGAGGCCTTAAAGATCAAGTTCAAAGGGGTGAAACTAGATTTATCCTCGTAATTCTGTTTTTACCCTTCTGAACTACCAAGTCACAAACAAATACTCTGAGGTGCCAAAGTGCTAAAAATAATTGTTTTATTGAAAAGTTTTAAAAACATATGTGCCCATCCACAACATTCTTGCTGTGTCCTCCATTTACTTCAGCACAATTTACAAATGGGTAACCTACTATCATTCTGGCTGCAATGGTGGAGGGCATATTGAAGAATGCAGTTAGTGCCATTGGCAATCTCCACCGAAGTATATACCAGTACAGAAAGAATTTTAATTAAAAAGATTTTAAATGCAGTTATCATCATTGTTTAAATTAAAACAAGACAAAGATGATTATTTTTAAAACTCACCTTGAGCAGTAAATACTGTATTTTGAGCATTAATCACAAAGATCTTTAGTTCATTATTCATATTGTAACTTACATATACCTGCTATTTGTAGCCAACAGTCCATTACTCTGCTAACCAATCTGCACATAGATTGGTATCATCAAAATGTGGTAACCCATGACTAGTTTAAGCGGCAGTGTGCGTTCCTCACACCAGAGCACTTAACCACTATTTTAAAACTTTTTTGGGGTGGGGGAACAAATAAGAACCACCAAACAGTACAGAAGAAAATGGAATGTGTACTTCATCAGGATATCTGCCCTTGCAACAGAGATCTTTTGAATTCGATCTTTAGGGAAAACTCTCCAGTTAGCTATTAGATTCTGTCCACCACAGTGGGTGATTTTGTTCACAGAAATGAAATAATTGGCAAGACTTAACGTATGAAGCCATGTCACAGCCCACATGCAGGGCCATTAGTACATGAACTCCCACTGGCCTTTCCCACAAGAATTGTTCAACACCTTTACATGGGATTGAGGTGAGACAACAGTCTGTAACTGACCATATTATTGCTGGACCCATATTTCTGCAACAGTTTCACTGCTACCATCCCAGAGTCCTTTTGCAGGATTTTCAATCACGGGAATTTTCCACTGTACCAGCAATTTGCCCTTCCAGAAAAAAGGCCAACACGCTGCACAATAGTGATTATATAAGATTAGTGTGGATCATTAGTGTTTCAAACCCAAGACAAATTTCCTTGCAGTATAATTCCATACAAGAAGAAATTAGCTGTAGGCTAATGTCAATGCTTCCAGCATTTTAAGGCTACCACTCCCACAGCAGAGCTAGTCTTTTCACATGCTGATCATCTCTGTATAATGCTCACTGTACAAAAAAAATAGGTAGATCACACCAACTTCTGTTAGTTTATACAGTAAGAAGTCATGACCAAGCATGATCAGAAGCCTGAGGAGGCATCCATGACATAATCATGCTAGGTCTCCTTCAAGGCACTTATAAAGTAACCCCAAGTGCTCTGCAAGGAAAAGTTTGCAGTGTGTACAGCAATACCTAATCCAGTCATTCAATGAGTTCGGGAGAAGCAGAAGCATTATTGTTATTATTAATAATTTTGTTTATTTTATTTTACATTTGTTCACCGGGAATGTCCAACTGGACATAGGTTCATATTCAGCAGAGGCCTGGGGAGAAAAGCTCCAGTTACAAGGATAATGTCAACATATACTAGCATACATAGACCATCAGTTACAGACATTTCAGCAGTTCAACAAACATGCAGGACTCTATATAGATGGCAAATAATACAAAAGTAGAAGACATACATTTCATGGAAAAAAAGTTCCATCATAGCTCATATTGTTACAGCTGCAGTTGAAATAATTGAGTGGGTTATACAGATGTAGTTGCTACAAGTGTGATTGAAATGATAGAGAGGGTTATTATACTTAACAGATGAGGTTACTATATCCTGTTATTTAAGTGGGGAGAAGATTGTTTGGGAAATCAGGAAGGCCTATCCAGGGGAGTAAGAGGAGGATAGACAGGTGTCCACTAGGAATTGAGAGAGAGAGCTGTTACAAGTTATTGGGGTTGGCAGCTTATTCCAAATTTTAGGAATATAGAGAAGAGAGACTTTCCAGTAGAGTTGTTGGCTTCGGTGGTATCTAGAAGGTATTGGCTACTGGAGCGAGGACATCGAGCTTAGGTTTATGGTTGAATGAGTTTTTGGAGAGAAGGGGTTTTATCTGGTTGGTGGAGAATTCTGTGGGCAAAGGTTAATTGATAAAAGTGTAGAAGCTGTGGGAATTCAAGCCAATTAAGCTGTTTTTGTGCTAAATTAATAAAAATAGACAAAATTAACTATTACCAAAACATACAAAAATAAATAAATAAAAAAAATTCTGGGCAACAGTTAACATACTTCAACTACCTGAATCCACCACCCCTGCCCCAACAACAACCAACAATTCTGATAATATTGCAACCCAATTTAATAAATTCTTTACAGAAACTATCTAATCCCCAGGAAACTCTCAAGACTTTGACAGTAACCCTACCCCTCTTGCCCCCCAGAACAGCACTAAATCCCAAGACTCCATCTCCCACTTCAACCTACACCCAGTATCTGTAATAACTATAAAAAAACTACTTCAAAAATTTAAACCAACTCCTCTAGCTGCTGATAACCTTCCGGCAGTATTTCTACAAAGTACAGCTAAAGCAATAACCTGCCCAGTAGCCATAGTCCTAAATCGTTCAATATCTGAAAGCCGGGTACCCGAAATATGGAAAACCTCCCACATTCTACCAGTACACAAGGGAGGTAACTCCACTGAACTTACCAATTATCGCCCAAATGCCATTCTAACTCCCTTAACCAAAATACTTGAAAGAGCCATGCACATCCAACTAATGGACTACCTTCTCACACTCAAACTACTATCAAAACACCTAACACGGCTTCCGTCCCTTTCACAGCACTACTATCCTTTACTAACACTTTGAACCACCATAGAAACAATGGAGAATTTGTATCAGCCAAATGTTTAGTCTTATTCAAGGCCTTTGACAAGGTCAATCACAATAAACTCATCAATATTCTCTCCACTTGAAAACTCAGCAACTCCACCATTACATCATTTGAAAGCTAACAGGACGACTGCAAGCAGTCCAATGGCAACAACAACTCTCTCCTCTTCCAGTCTCCTTAGGGGTTCCCACAAGGCTCAATCCTTGGACCACTATTCTCTCTATTCACTAACCACCTCAGCACCACAAGCCTCAGTAGTACAATACGCTGACGATTACACCCTAAAACTGCTGCTCCCACACTGGAAGACCTCCACACCAAAACCCAAGATTCCTCGGTCAGCAGAAACCTGGCTCACTAACTCCCAGCTAATTCTAAATCTCAACAAAACTAAGCTCCTTCTTTTTAGCCCAACCAGATTCCCCTCATCTTTCCATTCCTTTAATATCTTCTCCAGGAACAAAATTATGATCATCCCAAACATTCACACTAAACAACTTAGGGTAGAAACTGACAACAACCTGAAATTCGATATTCACATAGCCCAAACCAACAAAAAAGTTCACAAAGTTCTTTGGTCTTAGTTTCTTTGATTGCCAGGTCTTTTGCTGAAGACAAGAAATCCTCAACAGTAAGTGGGGTAGCTAGTTTTCCATCTTCTGGTAAAACATTTTGCAATGATGGCAAGTACTGACCACAGTAAATATGAATTATTCTTATTCAAAGAGTAACCTTTATTCACAGAAAAAAAGAGCTAATGACATTTGTTTATAATCCTTGGACAAAAGTTTTAGCACTTGAGACTTTGCAAGTGGACCATAACTCTTTCTGAATTGATACTTATACTAAAGAACTTGTGTATCTTAACTGTGATCTGCAGTTTTGCTTCAGGCCTATGCATATATTGTAAATAGTTTTTACCTTAATATTGCGTCTTAAGAATGAGAATACAGTTTGTCATTTACTGTCTTATTTTTCATGGAAAATTTAATAAAATATTTGAATAAAAAAAGGTTCACAAGAAAATATGTCTCCTATACAAAAACAAACTTTCTTACAAATAACACAAAAGTTACCATAGCCGCACACACCTCCTATCAACCCTTCTCTATGCCTCCCCAGTATTAACCAATCTCCGCAAAAAGGACTTAAACCAACTGGAATCTTAATATAATAAAATAGCAAGATTTGCCACTGGAGCTTTACATAGATCATATCATTGTAATAACAGTAATAATACATATGCCAAGCACATGCAGATAGTGCATAGGAGCCTATACTGTAGCAGTGATATTACTTAAAAATCTATCAAAGTATGTTCATCTTAAGGACCACCGTTACAGTATAATTCAATATACACGTAAAAAGTACTAAAGCAATTGACTCCCTAGGAAGAAGCTTGACCTAGACCATGAACAAGGTTGCAACACCCCTTGTAAAAGTGAAATGACAAAACCTACCCAGCTCTTGGACTGTACTTTTAATTTATAATGTTTGAAAAACATGCAGATAGTGATCATGACTGCTGCTTTAAAGATGCTCCGAGCTGAACCATTTCCAAAGAACACTGCAATATTTACAAGCTCTTGAGCAGCTTATCATTCTAGCCAAAATGAAAACACAGTTTGTTGCTTGAAAAAACAAGTCCTGAGCTACGCTCAAAAGTAGAGCCAGTTATCACCCAAAATGAATAGGGACACCTGTTGCCAAGACCAGGAGTCCTCTGAACTGTACTAGTTCTGGGAACCCAAATCCATATAATTCTTGGACAAAGAAAGGTACCGAGAACAATTTTAACATTCTTTCCTGTGCTCTTTGATATGACAAGAAATCAGTAACAGCTGAGAAATACATGCAGTCTCAGAAGGAAGAGCATGACAACCTCTACCTCCCACCAATCTATTAAATGCACCAACCATGGCAAGGGGAAATCCATAATCCTTATGGTGGTAGGAAAGTCAATCTCAAGAGTATCCCACTAAAGACTCCACCCAAACACAGCCTCTGAAGCTGCAGCTCTTGAATAGAGCTTGAAGCTGTTCTTCTTTTGGCTTTTCCCGGTTAGAGGTCGTCACAGCGGAACTCCGGTCTGCTAATGATTGGCAGTAGATGTTTACGGTACCGAGATGACAGCTCGATGCCCAACAGTCAACGAAGGCACGCCCATTTACACGTCTTTCAAACTCCACTCAACCGCGGGAAGGACATGCAGACTCCACACAGAAGGCACTCCAGCAGAGAATCGAACAGGAGAACATCTTGCTGTGAGGCGACAATGCTATCGCTGCACCATGAATAGAGCTTGAAGGAAAAGTTCAAAGCAATTCTCAACATGTTCTCAAGCTAGGTACCAGACTCAATCATTCCTTGTAAGGGGATATGGTATCATGCCTCCTACTTGACAAGATAACATTACAATGTGCCAAACTAAATCAAAAAAGGCCCTAGATGATGTTGGACTTCACTGCTAAATCGGCTAGAAGCCCCAAACATAGCTCCAGTTGGTGAAGATCAGAAATGATCCAGTACCAAGCCCAAGAGATCTACCATGCACCCTAAGGAGCCATTAAGAGGGACATAGGAAAATGAAGAAAGGAAAGGCCCACTCAAAGTTCAGTAAGAATCCTTTAACAATGCAGATCTCAAAGATGAAGGGTGATCCCAAGAAAAAGGTTCAAAACATGGTTGTTCTGCTGTCACAGACACCTCAACTCATAGCACTACCTATGACTTTGGGCATGGCATGGTACAATGAATAATGACACTGTATTCTTAATAGAGGATGTGATCAGGCCAGAGTTTGGTCTCCAAAAAAACATAGATGACTTATTTGACTATAATGAAAGGGGCCCCAATACAGAAACCCCCAGGAATCCCCAGGTAGGGCTACTAGAAAAAAGAGCATTTCTTCTGTGAATTAGCAGTCCAGAAATCTTGCAGGTGAGGTAGTCTTTGAAGAGTGACCTCAGTCACAGAAAAATGCTCCTAGATAATTTGAATTTCCATAGGTAAACTGGCCTACCCTGAGCAATCCAAGACAATGCCTGGAGGAGAACTTCCTTCAGGAAATAATCTGGAAGGTTTTCAAGCTTTCATAATGTCAGGTCTACCAGGAAGAACTGAAAATTTAGATAGATGATATGCAAAGCTAAGGGCCACAGACTCCCAAGATTGGAGAGGACAGCATACTTCTGCATACCTGTTTAAATGCCCTGAAACACCTTGTCAGAGTGTCAGACAGCAGAAAGCAAACAGCTTGCAATCCTGAGGATAACTAATGACCCACAGAATCAACACAGGAATGATCTTTAGGACTCTCAAAATAATAAATGAGGCCCTTAAAGAATTTACAAACAAGTATGGGGGTGCTATGAGAATGAATAGGCAGGCTCAATGTTACCCGTCTCTAACACAAAACTGTCACTACTTTCCGGCACCCAAGAGAAACCCCACATCCTGTACCATCATCAAACAAAGGATCTCAAATAGGCACACACTGAGTATCAGGCAAACAAGAACTCACATGTAACCATCATAGCACAAGAAAACAAATAAGGAGAGGCATGTGGAACGCTTGACATTGGCTTCACCTCAAAAGGGTCCCTAAAGGTGATGTCCTGCACCCACAACTCAAGCTGCAACAAAGAAATAAGCATTTAATTGTCCACAACTAAGCTACAAACACTGCCATGGGTTCACCAGATGGCCCCTCTTTAATCAAGGTTAGCAAACACTGCTGGGGCTGGCAGAGAAGGGAGGACTTCAAGGCAAAGCTGTCAACACCTAAATCTACGTGAAATAGTTTAGGGGGCTATCCCTCCCACCAACCAAGATTAGGCTATGACTCCAGACCCTGGGAGTTGGAAAAAGAAACCATGACAGCCAGTGTCACATACTAAGTCAATGGTCTGCCTCTGTTTGGGGGAGGTAAAAGAGGCTTAAGTTTCCATTAACCAGAAGAGTGCAACCCATTTCATGGAAAACTAGGGGGTGGGGGGTGCACGATGTGGATTTGCCTCCAGAAGGGCTAAACCATGAAGAGTCCCCTGAACTAAATCCTTAGTGATGAAAGAAGGAACTTCAAAGTCTGTTCCACAAGGAGTTTCTCCCCACCAGCCACAGCAGGATTCAAATGAGTTTGAAATCTCACAAAGAATTAAGTAGAAAAAAGAAAGCAGACTTTTAATGAGTCTGCATGTCCTCCTTGTGTTCGTGTGGGTTTCCTCAGAGTGCTCCAGTTTCCTCCCACTTTCCAAAGACATGCGTGTGGAGTGTTTCTGCCCAGGCCTCTGCTGAAAATAAGCTCTGTCCTAGTCAGACTTTCTTGGAAAGCAAATGTTAAATAAATTAATGATGACAGCAGTGGTTAAAATCAGAAGTGTGCAAGCAGCTGGAACAAAAGTACAGTTGTGTTATTGCTACAGTAGCCTAAACTACATTGGTTACATCCTTGCCTAAGATACGACCTATAGACATCCTTTAAAGCTTTAGGATATCTTCCATATACCCAAATTGACATTATCTCAAGCTAAGACAAAAAAGCAGCCTGGACATCAAAAGCTTCAGAGCTTTCTTGACCCAAGAAGAATGGCTTTCCTGTTAGGCTGTGGCCTAACAAAATCTAATATAACTGCATTCACAAGGGTATAAACATTCACACCCTGGTAACATATACAAAGAATGAAGTAAGGGGGCTGGAAGGAGGGGACGACACAACTGCTGCAACAGTGATCTAGTAGAACATTTTCTATTATGGTGAGTTTACTGTACTCTTTTAAACATTTAGATCACTGCTGCAATAGCCTAAGCTATTTGGCTAAGATACCAAAGATTAAAAACATAAATAAAGAAAGAAGGAATTCAAGAATCTAAGAACCCCTAAAGAATTATCCTAACAAAGTTTGTTCAGGACCTGGAAAATTATTCCAGTTTGTAATGCTTTGTGAAAGTATGTTTACAGGACTAACTTGCTTCCACTAGAAAACAACTGAAGTCTGCACCTATCCAAATAGCCAAAGATGAAGCCAAAGCCCTGATTGAGTGGGGCCTAACCCTGCCTGGAAATGGATCGGTAAGGTACGCACAATAGAAATAACAAAAACAGCATGAGACAAACATCTGGAAATTGCCTGCTTTTACACTTTCTTACCCAAACTGGAGGCAAACAGCCGACTGGGTTTCTTAAAAGGTTTAGTTCTGTTCAAGTATTATCTGAGCTACCTGTAGACATACAGAAAATGGAGGATTGCCCCTCTCTCTCAAGTCATGGAAACAATACAGGAAAATTAACAGCCCGGCATAAAGTAAATTCTGAAACCACTTTAGGTTTAAAATGAGGATTACTTCTCAAAGAAAACCTGCCCTTCTGGAAAATGGCATAGGGTTGACTCACCAAAAGAGCTTGTAACTTGCACTCTTCTTGCAGATGTCAGAGCAATTAAAATTACAGCTTTCCCTGCTACACGCAAATCCACCTGATGAGCTTGTTCAAACTGAAGTGTCAATTTTTCAAGCACAAAACTTAAATCTCATGTGGAACGCTCGACACTGGCTTCACCTCAAAAGGGTCCCTAAAGGTGATGTCAAGCACCCACAACTCAAGCTGCCACAAAGAAATAAGTACTTAATAGCACAAAACTTAAGGAAGGGCCACCTGTTTTCTAGGGAAGCAGACATGCAAAAACCTTTTTACAAATTACTTGACTTGAGGACAAGTAGAAAGGGGGAATCCAGGAACAGAGAAGCACAAATATATATATATATATATATATATATACACACACACACACATATATACATATATATATATATATAT
>NC_056747.1:392755451-392758557 GCF_019279795.1 Protopterus annectens | reverse complement strand
TTTTTTTTTTTTTTCCCTAAGTTTTTTTTTTTTTTTTAAACTTCCCCCCAAATTTTTTCCCCCCAAAAGGGAAAGGGTTTTTTTTTCAAAAAACTTTTGCAGGGTACCCCCTTTCCAGAAAGAATGATTTTAATTTCTCCCCTTCAATTTCAAAATCATATTCCTCTGAAGTCATACGGGACACCCTTACATACTGTCCCTTTAAAATAGATCTTTTTTGGAATTTTGGATGTGAACTGGTGTAATGTAAATACCCATTAGAAAACAAAGGTTTCCTGTAAATACAGGACCTGAAACGATCACTCATTTTGCTGAGGGAAACATCCAAGTAATTTAACCGTTGTTTCCTCCCTTGTTCAAAAATGGGTCTGGGTATCCCCCAGCCCCTAGGGACCACCCCAGTGTGGCTCCGGAACAATCTCCACTTCCGGAACCCTTTCCACCTGTAGTCCAATCTGAAGATCCTTACCGGGAAGATTTTTTACCCAGGAGGTCGGAGCGCCTACGCAAACAGTCTTACCAACAACAAATACAGGGGCCATTGATGGGGATGCAGCAGGGAGGGACCTCCTTCAAGAAGAGGTTGGAGGAGAACAGAGGAGAGAGAGTGGATTGGTAGATGCAGAACAGACAGTTGTTACACCTATAGGAAATTATTTTAAATATTCCTTCAAGGATTACCACATATATAACTACAGCGACTTGGAAATCTCAGATACTTGGTTTTCTTTATTTACAAAAGGATTTAAATTTGTGCCTAGCAGGGGTTGCAGTTTGGTCAATACCATGTTGGATGTTAAATTATTTGTTCGTAAATTAAATTTACAACATATTTTTGGCAACACCTCTCAACCACATGCGGTTAATCCTAAAAAATCGAGTTCATACAATCCCCCTTTACACCCCCAGTTAAAAAATTTAGAGAACAGGATTGAACAACATATACGGAGGAACATTGGTAAGGTTAAATATACCTCCAATTTGAGTACAGCTGAGGCCAACCTCCTGGAAGAGTTAGGGGGTAATTCTGGGATTCGAGTGATGGAACCATGATAAGGGAGTACAGTGATTATGGACCAGTTAATTTATGAAACCAAAATGCATAACCTTTTGTTGGATACTACCAAGTATACAATAGTTTCCCTGAATGAGGTTAATATTTCCTATAAAAACATTGATCTAGCGTAATAGGATCTCTTGGATCAGGAAATTATTGAAATAGATCTGTATAATTTCCTGGAAAATACCCATCCTAAGGTGCCCGTTATCTTTGGGGTGCCTAAGGTTCACAAATTGGTGGAGGACCCTCCCATGCGTCCCATCGTAGCAGCACAGGGGTCTAAAACCCATAATTTATC
This sequence comes from Protopterus annectens, assembly GCF_019279795.1. Taxonomy (NCBI): domain Eukaryota; kingdom Metazoa; phylum Chordata; order Ceratodontiformes; family Protopteridae; genus Protopterus; species Protopterus annectens. Next base: position 392,757,199 of record NC_056747.1, on the reverse strand, counting down.
AAAATTTTTGGACTGGAAGATGAAGCAATTGTGGGGTAGGCAAGAGTATCTTCTTAATGACTCGTGGGAATTCCTCCGAGGGGTTACCGCAGAGTTATTTAGACCTGACATATCCTTTGTCACTATAGATGTGGTTGACTTATTTTCAGTAATACCCCACAGTGTTGGGTTAGAATGGATGGAGGAAGCATTATGGGGTTGTAAAGGTGTGACTAACAATGATGTCCATTTGGTGTTGCATCTACTAGAACTGGTATTGAAGTACAACTACATCTATTTTTCAGGAGAATATTTTCAGCAGATCTCCGGGGTGTCCATGGGGGCCAATTGTGCTCCCACATATGCAGATATCATCTTGTCTGTCTGGGAACAAAAATTTGTTATACACAGTGAGTTTTCCAAGTATTGGATACACTACACTAGATTCCTGGATGACATCTGCATTTTTTGGGTTGGGCGACGGGACCTTATAGAAGATTTTGTGGCTTACCTACATACTACCACGGAATTTTTACGATTTACCCACAATGTTTCTACCAAACAGTTAAATTACTTGGATGTTTCCCTCAGCAAAATGAGTGATTGTTTCAGGTCGTGTATTTACAGGAAACCTTTGTTTTCTAATGGGTATTTACATTACACCAGTTCACATCCAAAATTCCAAAAAAGATCTATTTTAAAGGGACAGTATGTAAGGGTGTCCCGTATGACTTCAGAGGAATATGATTTTGAAATTGAAGGGGAGAAATTAAAATCATTCTTTCTGGAAAGGGGGTACCCTGCAGTTTTGATAAACTCTGTATTTGAGGAAGTTAGAAAACTTAGAACTAGTCGCTTTGCACCTATATTGGGGAGGTCCAAGACAGTTATTGAGGATGACCTACATCACAGACCCATTGACAAATTGGGCCCTGAACAGATGTTTATCACACAATATAGTGAACATGCAGGAGAGATTAGGTATATCATTGAGAAGGAATTCAGTGACTTCAAGTAATTCACGGATTTAGCTAACCTTAAAGATTTAACATGCAAAACTGTATACAGGAAAGGATTTAATGTGAAAAGGACTTTAGAACAAAGTTCCAAGGTGAGAGGCATAAATATGCATAGAAGGGGGACGTTTCGTTGCGGGTGTTGTACACAATGTAAGCATATAATGGACCAGGATAGTATATATTTGGAAAGCAGAAATAGAAGACTGTGGTCAAATGGTTTCTACAACTGCAATTCCAGGGGATTGGTGTACCTGGCTGCCTGCCGTTCTTGCCAGGCATTTTATGTGGGCAAGACGGAGAGGCAGCTAAGGAGGCGTATATATGAACACGCCTATGACATTCAGAGAAAAGTAAACACCAACGCACTGTTTAGACATACCCTGGTCTGTGAAGGAGCAACCTACAGGTTTTTTGTATTGGAATCTGTTGTACAGTGCATCAGGGGAGGCAATTGGTCTGCATTGTTGTCTCATAAAGAAACTTGTTGGCAGATTTTATTGGAATCAAACAAGCATCCTGGGTTGAATGATTCCATTTCTATTGTCCCTTATCTAAAATTAAAGGCAGAACAATTGTAAGGCAATAAAAATCATTCACCATGTAACGCTGTCGCAAACGGCAGTGTCGACTGTTAAAGCCAAGTAATCCAGGCTGTGCTTATCAAAGCACAACCACTGTTCAAAAGCAAATGCTGTTAAGTGGAACGCCACACAAACTATTCCTCTTCAGGAAAGCGTATATAACGCTGTC
>NC_056747.1:392747951-392750451 GCF_019279795.1 Protopterus annectens | reverse complement strand
TAGGATGTTGGCAATGTCTGTGGGTTCGGTGTATTTTTTGTCATTTTGGACTAATTCTGAGCATATCTGGGAATTACCACCCAGGTTCCTAACATAACTAAAGAAAGCCTTGTGATTATCCTTAGTGTCCCGTGCAATTTTTCTCTCGAAGCTGGCCTTAGACAATTTTATGTGTGCCCGTAGTTTTTTGCTAATACTGATCAGTGATGCCTTCCCTTTTGGGATTTTGCTCTATCATTTAGTAGCTTCCTCCTTCTATTGTATAGTTTGTTTATGGCTGGGGTCCACAAGACAGGATGTCTGCCTTTGGAGGATTGGGTCTTGGTTTTATTTGGGATCGCATGATCCATGCATTCCTGAAGGTGTTCATAGAATGCGTTTATAAAGGATTCTGCGGTCTGGGACGTATTTTCCACAGGCCTGGGGGCTTTGAAGGATTCCACCTCAGTTTTGAGGAGTGTGAAATTTGCTTTAGAGAAGTTTTTCACTGTGGTTTTCTGGGCAGGGGATGGGGTCTGGATGTGAATGTCTAGTGACATTAGTTTATGGTCTGATCTTACCAGTGAGGGATACACTTCTGGTCTGGAGCATAGAGTCCCCATGTTGGTGATGATCAGGTCTGGTATGTTTTCACCTCTTGTGGGAGTGGTAACAAGTTGTTCCATAGCATTTGAGTTTAAAAATTCTAGGAACCTTTGGGCTAGGGTGCTGGAGCTAGAGTAATGCTCCCAGTCTATGTTTGGGTAGTTGAAGTCGCCCAATATAATGGTGTTTGGAGAGACCATCATATTTTCCAGTGTTCTCAGGAAGGCCGAGTGGGGTTCCTGGGTTTGGGAGGGTGGTCTGTAGCAAGCTATAAACTGGAAGGCAGTTTTACCCACTGTTAGTTGCACATGGATAGTCTCTGATGCTTCGTGCTTTGCCACCAACCTAGAGGTGTGGGTATCTTTGATGAATATCGATACTCCCCCTCCTTTTGTGGTTCGGTCCAAGTTTTGGGGCCGAAAAGCAAGGTATGAGGTATAACCTGGTAGTGCTGGGGTGCTCTCGGGAGCACTGAACCAGGTTTCAGTTACTGCACAGATATCGATGTTCTCCATGCTAAGGAGAGTTTCGAAAAGTGCATCTTGAGGTTTAGACTTCTGGCGTTGAGTAGCATTACTCTTAGTTTCTTATCCCTTGTGATACCTATGGAGGTGGGTTTGTCTTTTGAGCCATGCCTAAAAAAGGCACTATTGGGGTAGCAAGAGCCTTTGCCAATATCCGAAAGACCAGGGGTGACAGGTGCAAGCCGTCCCTAGCGAAGCATCGTGGCTTGTCGAGCATGTCATCCCAAGCTGACAGGCATTGGATCCCCTTTGAATGACACCAGTACATAAGCCAATTGTTGAAATTGATCATCTTGTCTTCATATTGTGGCATCATTCTTGCTGAGAGTAAGATGCTACTCAAGGTCAGGGTCATACCGGCCTGGGCTACATGCTCAGAGAGCTCCTTTATGTCTCTTTTCATGTAGTCCAGAGAGGTACGTCTCAGGTCATTCACACCAGCATGGACAATGACCGAGTCATATTTGTACTTGCCTTGGAGTGACCTGAGTGCTTGTGTTATGTGGCGGATCCTAGCGCCCAACAGGCTGCTCACCGTGACCCTCTCCTTGTTCAGCCTGGTGAGCGGGACGTCAGTGTGCCTGACGATAGAGTCACCTATTACAAGTTTATCAGGTGTGTTGTTTAGTCTTAAGGGCTGTGACTGTTCGGCACACTGGCTTTGTGAGATATGTGTTGCACTTGTTTTGTTTTGGGGTAGCGGCTGCTTGGGTGTCTGCTTTGGAGGTCTCTGCTGCTTCGGCAGATCTTTATTTAGAGCCTCCAGGTATGTTTTTGTGTGATTATGTGTTTGGTTTGCTGTCGTGGTAGGTCTATGTGAGACTGGAATTGTAGCGAGTGTGGTTTCCTTCTCCACCTGACTGGTTATGCCAGTACTGAGTTGAGAGAGCTTAGCCTCCAGTTTGGCTATATGGTTGCATCTCTCACATGTGTTGGAATTTGTTGGGAGGAGGACAGGGTTGTCTGTGTACATGAGGCAGTTGTAACATTGCCTCAAGATTCCCAGATTCACCAGCTGGACCGGAGAGGAGATTGACAACTGACCTTTGGACATGCTAGAATAATATTGGGAATTCCTTAATAATTCAAAACCAGGGCCAGTGGGGAGTGAGGGTGTAGTGCTTTTAATTTTTAGTGCCGACTTATATAATTGCTTTAGTGAGCAAGTGTCAGGTAACTTAAGTGCAATGTGTTACAGGTAACTTCAATGCAAAAACGACAACAGTAACTTTCAAGTGAAACAAGGAAATAAGTACAGTAAGCAATGCAGATATCACTAGTGATCCACAGAAGCGCTGAGAAGCCGCGTATTAGGTGGAATTAGCGTTCTAGGGAAATAACAAGCATATAAACAAAGCTAGATTCAGCAGGCCTGGATCTAGTCTATGCTA